>NC_009182.1:650190-670190 GCF_000149385.1 Cryptococcus deneoformans B-3501A
CCTCGCCCTCGACGGCCCAGACCGCGCGCCCGTATGTCTTTTCTGTAAATTTTGGCTCGCCACGCTGACATGCCCAGCTCGAGGTCGTCGGCAGCGTCGACAGCGGCATCAAGGCTGCTGCCTGGTCGCCCGACGACGAGCAGCTCGTCCTCGTCACCGGCGACGACATGCTCGTCTGCATGACCAGGAATTTCGATGTCATCCACGAAGAGCCGCTGCGATCAGAAGACTTTGGACAGGGTGCGTCTACAGCCGCACTGACAAGCACACTGACAAGCACGCTGACATCTGCTAGACAAATTCATCAACGTCGGCTGGGGATCCAGGTCGACCCAGTTCCACGGCTCTCTCGGCAAGTCCGCCGCCCGCCAGCCCGCCGACCCCGCCCGCCCAGTCGCCCACCCGACCGACCATGGTCTCCCCGTCATCTCGTTCCGCGGCGACGCCGCCTTCTTCGCCGTCTCGTCGCTCGACCCCTACCCGGACGGGTCCGGCCAGGCAAGGCGCCAGGTCAGGATATACGCCCGCGACGCCTCGTCAGGTTTCCAGCCCAAACTGTCAGCCACCTCGGAATCCCTGCCCGGCCTGGAACCCGCCCTCGCATGGCGACCGAGCGGGAACCTCATCTCCACCATGGTCCGGTACGGCTACCACGGCGGCGGAGAAGGTCGGGAAGGCAGGTGGGATGTGGCCATGCTGGAGAGAAACGGATTGCGGCATGGCGGTTTCGAGCTGAGAGAGGACAAGGGAGATTGGGAAGACGGGACGGTCAGGGGATTGGGGTGGAATTCTGATTCAGAAATACTGGCCGTCTGGATCGAGCGGAAGGAGAGGGATGTCTGTAAGTGGCGTGCGCCAAAAACAGACAATTACACTGACAGCACTAGTGCAACTATGGTCCATGAAAAACTACCACTACTATCTCAAGCAGGAACTCTACTCTCACGATACGCAAAAACCCAGGTTCAGAGGGTTCAAATGGCACCCGGAAGACCCCCTATCTCTCTACATCATCTGCCAAGGTAAATATCTACACTGTTGACACAAACTAAACCACTCTGCAGACTCTATCCAGCACCGCACATTCACATGGGACACCTTTGCCGCCCGTCTACCCATGCCGCACGATACCGCCTCCGTCGCCGTCATCGACGGCACCCGTCTCCTCCTCACCCCCTTCCGAACCCAAAACACACCCCCGCCCATGTCCTCCTACCACCTCGCCCTGCCCTCCACCCCTGTACACGCGTGTTTATCCAGCTGGGAAGACACGGCCGCAGCGGTGTTCGCAAACGGCCACGTAATGGTATGGAAACTCAACACGCGGCTGCCTTCGCCTGCACCTGGATCGAAATTGAAAAGAGGCGGCCAAGTCGCAGAGCCGGTGATTGTCCTTGAGAAAAAAGTGGACGGAAAAAGAGTCATCCGCAATCTGGCGCTCGGTCCCCGCGGTCGAGTCGCAGTCCTCAGTCTGGCGGTAGACGCAGACGGTCCCGCCGAGCAAAGCGGGCGCGTGAATGTGTTTGGAGGAGGAGAAGGCGAACAGGATGAAGAGTTTGAAGTGGAGAGTGGTGTCGAGAGCATCTTGTGGACTGATCAAGGCAATGTCCTCGTGTTGAACGGGCAAAAGAGACTGTACAGCTGCAAGTCGTGTCGTCTCTATACGCTGTCATCAGCTAACCCAAAAAATTACCTATAGTGGCAAGCGAAGAACCGATCGATCTTACACTTCCCTCCCAACCCACCTCCGTCCTCCTCTCCGGCCACCTCTTATTCACTCTTTCACCAACATCCAAGCTCCACATGACCGCTCTCACCCCATTTGCGGCCCACCCCACCTCCCTCTCCCTCTCCCAACAACCAGTCACCTCGTTCACGCTCACGTCTTCTTTCCTCATCTACACCACTACCGCTCACTTTGCGCACTTTGCGCCTCTGGTAACATTGGAAAGACTCGCCAATGGAGATGATGGCGCGGGCGGCAGCGGCAGCGAGATGAAGTGGGAAGAGCGAAGAGTGGAAAGAGGCGCAAAAATCGTCGTGGCCAGTGAGAGCGAAATGAGTTTGGTGCTCCAAGCGACTCGTGGTAATCTCGAGACGGTTTACCCTAGACCCATGGTCTTGCAAGTCGTCAAACGGGATGTTTTGGCGCAAGTCTTGTTCTCTCTTTCCCTCTCCAGCACTAGCTAACAGGAAACACAGCGGAGCGTACCGTGCAGCATTCCTGACGTGCAGGAAACATCGACTGGACCTCAACCTCCTGTACGACCTTGACCCTGAAAAGTTCATGGCCAACTTGGAGACCTTTGTGGAAAACGTTCACGAGGTGGATTACCTCAACCTTTTCATCTCTTCTCTCAAGCAAGTTTGCTCATTAAATCTATGGGATGATGAGAATGATCGCTAACTGGGTTTGTAGCTCGGAAGACTCGGCCAAGGCTGTTTATGGTGACCAAGCTCGCGACCAAGCTCGCGATACACCCCCGACCATCCCCGCCGCCAAAGACAAGGTCAACACCATCTGCGACTCGCTCCGTATCCTCCTCGAAGCCCGCGGTTTGGAAACGTACGTGGAGAGTATCCTCACCACCCATGTCTGCAAGATTCCGGCCGATTACGAATCGGGATTGAGAGTCCTTTTGCAATTGCAAGGTACGTGCGGTGTCTCTCCGGCATCGAATTATTTTTCCTGATGTGAAAAAATTAGCGGACCACCCGGAGATTGTAGAGGATGCAATCAAGTACATCATCTTCCTTTCCGATGTGAACAAGCTCTACGATGTAGCTTTGGGAATGTACAACTTCCAGCTCGTCCTCATGATCGCTCAATATTCTCAAAAGGCAAGTTTCCTCCCCCCTAATGGCAATCTCGTTAAAACAAGCAAAAAAGCTTATAACCCTACGTAGGATCCGAAAGAGTACCTTCCCTTTTTGCGAGAACTCCGCGCTCTTGGTAAATGGGATCAACGATTCAAGATTGACGATCATCTCGAAAGACGAGAAAGTGCGTTGGCCAACCTCAAGCAAGCTGGTCCAGAAAGGTTTGAAGATGCAGCATCGTATCTCGCCAAGTATGAGCTGTATGATACCGCATTTAAATTGTACAATGACGATCAAGAAAAATTGACTGTAAGTTTCTGTTTCAATCTATCAAGGTAAGATACTGATTGACAAAAAGGTTATCCGTGACCTTTACGGAGACTACCTGTACGACCGCCGAGAGTATACAGATTCTGCGCTTTGTGAGCTCCATTCTCTCATTTTGACCCGCAACGAGTTTTTCTCATACAATTGTATTTTTTTTTTTTTTTTAAAAAAGCATACCTCATCGCGAACAAGCCTCAAAAAGCACTCAAGGCGTACGAGCGTGCGCATGCCTGGCGAGAGTTGTTTGCGTTGGCCAAGAAGGAAGGTTTATCAAAGCAGTCTTTGGATGAGATGATTGAGCGTGTCACAGGTAGGTAAAGATATTGAAAAAAAAAAAACCCGAAGCTGATTCCAACCGGTAAGACTATCTGGGCTCCCGAGGTCGACATTTGGAAGCTTCCCAGATATTCATCGAGTATTCATCCGATGTTGATAGCGCTGTCGATACTTGCTGCCGCGGCGCCGAATTCTCTGAAGCCTACCGCTTGACATCTATCCATGACCGATCGGATCTTGTAGAAGCCATGATTCACCCTGGGTTGGAAGAGGCACATGAAGCGCTCATCGAGGTCTTTGAAGAGATGGATGGACAGCTGGACAAGGAAACAAGGAGATTGAAGGAATTGAACGAGATTCGGGAGAAAGACTATGGTACGTCAGATCTCTCTTTGAAATATATCGGCTTATCCCAAAAAATATAGACGCATTCTATATCGTGGAGAGGGAGATTGATATTGAAGGCGTGGACGTTGCCACCAATGCTACTACTGTCGCCTCCGCATTCACACGATACACCGTTGCGCCTAGCACAATGTTTTCTCAGACGACTCGAATGACCGGGTACGTCTTATACTTTTTCACTCCTCCATGTTTACCCTGATCCCGCGCTGAACCAACGAGTTAGTCAAACGGCCAAGTCAAAGAGGGGCAAAAAGAGGGCTACAGGTCGAAGGGGTACTGTGGATGAGTGGGAATACTTGGTGATGAGTATTGGGCGATTGCTCGCACGCGTAGATGAAAAAAGCGGTAGGTCATTGCGTCCCCACCATCCATTTTAAGAGTCATTTTCTGATTCTCGGGGGCATGCAGCCGAAGCCCTCATACTCTTACGCCACCTTCTTTTGGCCTCCTCGGACCATGTCGCTCTCGCCCAGTCTCTCCAAAACACCATCATCTCGTTCCGAACAAAGCTTTCCAACGCTTTGGATGAAGCTTGGCAAGATAGAGATGCTGTGCTGAAAGAGGTTGTAGAGAGTGGCGGTAGTGGATTGGAAGGTGCATTGGAGAAAAGCTTGGGAGAGATCAAGCCACAGGTGGGAGAATGGAAAGGAATGGGTCTGTTATTGAGCAATTGATTAGCATCACTGGGAAAGACAAGCTTTTCAAGGTATGCAAATATAATGCTTTTACCAGATCCAAGTATCATGCAATGCAAACAGAGTTCATGGAAATAGTGACGAAATCAACGTATGTGGATTGAATGGTTTTATCAAAAGAGAGACAAATTCGAATGTGTAGAAATCTACCGATACCAAAGTACAGAAACGTTTGCTATGGATAGGAAAGCAGAAAATAACGAAGAGTCACTATTGGTGAAAGTTAATGAACAGAATGTCAAATGGCTAGTAGTACACATGGTGACAATACACTTGAACTCGACCCGCTTACCCCATTCTGGGCATCGGTCCTCGTATCCCCACAGGAGGAGGGCTGACCCCGACACCAACATGCTGATAACCGGGTGCGAACCCCATACCACCAGGGCTAACGCTCCCGCCGTAGAATACGCCCATGGCAGGCCCTCCCACGCCTGGCTGACCCAAGTGGCCGAGGTAAGTAGGCATGATTCGACGGCGAGTGCGCTGCTTGCGACCTTCGCCATTGGGTCCCATGGCAGTATTCAAAGCTCGCGACGCAAGAGAAATCGAAGGAGATCGGCTGCGGTCGATGGAGATGCGGTGAGAAGAATGGGTAGATGAAGTACGCGAATGAGAGCCGGCACCACCGAGCTTTACACCACCGCCAAGGACGGTAACATTCCCGCCGTCATACGGGGTAACAGTAGGGGTAGGGACGCGGGGGGTGATGTTATTCTCAGTTGTCGGGGTGGTGGGCTGGACAGTCGATTCACCCAGAGCAGAAGGCGATGTGGTTCGGCCACGGGTAGTGTTCGTAGGAGTAGTCTTGGGTTTCTCCTCCTTTTCCTTACCATCTTTTATAGTTTCCGTAGAAAGCATGGGGACATTGAAGGGGTCGGCAGTAGTGGGACGCGTGGCAGGCGTGAGAAGCTGGGTGTGGCCAGAATTTGAATCGGATGTCGAGGAAGACACTGAGCTCTGGGACTCGGATCCACGGTGAGACACTCGTGATGCAGGGCGCTCATGTTCAGGGGAACCTGGCTCGTCGTGATCAGAGATGGCCAATGAAGTGGATCGAGACGAGGCGTCAGAGCTTGACCAACCAGAGGCCTGCTGATTGCGCTGAGTCTGACCAGGCGCCTGACCAAGGCCAAGATTAGAAAAGGCAGGGAGCAAATGGTCTAGCTCAATCGGCTTGGCCTCGTTTTGTCGGTTTTCACCCTGGGATGGAGTAGGAGGAATAGCGAGAACAGTAGGTGCACGGATAGGTATTGCATAAGACGGTCGGTTGGGAGTTGCGTTGGAAGGTTGAGCAAATTTGGCAGGCGTCGCGGGAGACAACTTGTCCGCTTCTGTGGCCGCTTGCCAGATCACCTGCAAGGGCTCTTGGACAAAGTCAGTTCGCCACCTTGATCGATGAAGATCAAACGATCTTACCTCGGACAAGCTTTACAGGTTCGAATCCTGGGTCCTCCCACTCCCATGCACCCCATCTCCATACGACCTGACCAGGATCACACCATACTTCCCACTCGTCGCCCTTATCCGAACTGTCTTCTCTACCGCCCGATTTGGCAATAGCCTTGCGCCATGCCTGCTCTTCTACACCAACTTTTACTGCAGCGGATCGCATTGAGGGTGGAAGGCCGTAGTACTTGGTGCAAATAAGAGACCTGGTTCCGCTACCTACTTGAGGATGGCCTTCGTCCCAAGTGGGCTGGAATTTGACGAATAAAGCTTGTTTAAGCTGTTTCAAGAGCGAATTTAGGACATCTGGGGTATAGGAAGTAGATAAAGGCTCTACAAGATGATCTACTAAATGAGAGAGCGCGGTAGTGAGGGTCCGATCATAGTTGAGATGCGAGGGAAGGTGGACATGGAAGTCTTCTGACTGTAGAGAATGAGAGGAAGCGAGCGAGGCATGTGTGAGGGCCGGAGACGGGTCGGGGTCTGAAGGCATAATGTTTTTAAAAGAATTACTCTATGCTGGCTATGCTGGCATGCTAATGAAGTAGAGTTAGTTGTCTCCGAGTGCAACTATGTGATGCTTTGAAAACGGTGGGCGGTGGGAGTAGTGTGTGGCGAGAAAATGAAGGAGACTTACAATGCAAGTCGGGGGCGAGAGGAGTCGGAGAGGAGCCGGGGGGGAGCGTGAGTGTGGTGGTAGAGGAGTATGGTGCTGCAAGACAGCGGGAGTAAACGCGGAACAAGTGAGAAGGATGGAGAAAAGCAACGGTGGAGAACGCAGAGAAGAGCGTTGAGAGGAAGCCATCATGCGGTGTTTGTATCGACAGAATTACCCGAACCGGAAATGCCACGTGCTAATTATTACGTAACAATTGCCGCCACTCCTTCCATCCCCACAGAACCCTCTACCCAAGTAGACGTCTTTCTAGCAATTACTACTGCGAGTAGGTGCTTGCACTGCGTCACTTGCTTCAGCATGCATTCCCAGCCGTCGTACTTGACATCTTACCAGAACATTTTGTCCGCCGGAAAGCGAATTGTAGCTGAATCCCGCGCAAGGACAGTACATCCTCTGAAGTTCTTTCCCAGATGCATGAATTCTCCTCCGCCGCGATTCTTCACTTTCGCTGATACTTATTTCTGATCTCTTGCTTTGGTCTCGTTGCCACCCTGAGATATCAGAAGACACAGCAAAAGGATCTGATGGAAGTTGGTTGAGCTGCACGTTCTCGGAAGCCTCTCCTGGTTCCGGCTCGTTTACAAGGCTCGTTTTTTCGTGTATAGAAGAATCTGGCGTGTTGATGTAAAGAGTGTAACTCTTGCCGGCTGAAGAGGCGACCTATAAAAGATAGAACGTCAATAAACTATACATGTTTTGCTGACGACTGGATCATCCATACTTGATACACATGTCTACCTGTAGGCAAAATGACCCTGACCACTTCAACATTTGGATCAGCTTACTGTCCATTGTGATCCCCTAAATATTTGGCTTTACCTTCACGACGGTCAATGAGCTGTAATGCAGACATCAACATAGGGCCGAAAACTATATGTAGTTGTAGCAGCAGCGTATCATCGACTGGATGCGACATTATATCAGTAACCACCCCAAAGGTCCAGGGGCAAATCACAATGGTGGCTAACATACTGGGTGAAGAAGATGGCAGAGCGTCAAGTAATGTGGCGGACAATAAGAGGAACTCGGGGACAGAAGACGACATGGTGATCATTGGTTGTGCGTTATTCAGGAGAACCAGCCGGAGGAAAGAAGGGCTTTCGCCTCAAATACGGGGGAAGGGTGGTCGTTCAAAAGATATAGCATGCAGATGCAAGATCCAAGAGAAAATTGCCGAGGACTGAATCTCTACGTACGTAGCAACAAGGCCTCCTTGTTGTTGGACAGCTATGAAGAGTGGAGGTTGTTGATGCTATTCTAATGCTGGCCACGTGACTGCCACGTTTCCGCCCCGTTCCACTATGTGCCGCCGCCACCGCCGCTCAATCCATCACCCAGCTTGGGTCCTGTCATCGATCCTCGCTTGAATCTTGACTCGGCTTCTATTCCAGTTCCATCCTTCGAACCCCGCCTTACTCCGGATCCACCCCTATACACCATGAATAGAGTGAGTAAATCATATAAAGTCAGGCAGAGCCGTGCTGAGTTTCACCAGATATTCGGCACAGGCAAAGCGAAACCTAAACCTTCCCTCACAGATGCCATCTCTTCCGTAAGTCTAAATATATGGCATGACTTCACTTTCTGACCACCTTCAGACCGACTCCCGTGTTGCTTCTCTTGAGGTCAAGCTCAAAAAACTCGATGCCGAATTGTCCGTTTTCAAGACCCAAATGTCCAAGATGCGTGAAGGTCCCGGAAAGGCGGCTGTCCAACAGAGGGCCTTGAGAGTGCTTAAACAGAAAAGGATGTACGAAAGCCAGCTGGGACAACTTCAACAGCAAACATATAATATGGAGCAGGCGGCAATGACCACGGAAAATTTGAAGAACACAGTGAGTATATAATCCAATGTGAGAGGCATTGCGAACTGATAGATTTACCATCCTTCAAGATGGCTACAGTTGATGCCATGCGAGTGGCTAATAAAGAGATGAAAAAGCAATATAAAGGAATTGATATTGATAAGATTGAGGTATGTAGTTTCTATCAACCGAGAATCTCTACATCCCCTTCATCATTTGATCTGACGTTCCAACGCTACCAGAGTATCCATTACGACATGGAAGACCTCATCGAGCAAGCCAACGATATACAAGAATCTCTAGGGAGGAGTTATGGTGTCCCTGATGAAGTTGATGAGACAGATCTCCAGGCTGGTGAGTTTCTTTTTTTTTGGCTATGACGTCCTGAAGCCTACTGAAAATCATGTAGAGCTCGATGCATTAGGGCTTGACGACGAGCCCATAGGAGAAAATGAAACCCCGAGCTATCTGCAAGATGCTCAATCTTTACCGGATTTCGTCGATTCTGCGCCTCTTGAAGAGCTAGTAAGTCTGTATTCTTAAGGGCGTTAGACAGATCAAATCTGACACCATATCTAGCAATCTGAACAGCCGACGGCTGAAGTGGCGAGATAAACATATATCCGGCCTTCGAGACCTGATTAGGTCGTGTTGGTGCAAGTGTAGTATTGATCACAGGATAAGGATAGTGTGAAGTTTTTAGTTGGCAATACTATAGCGACGATGAGATGGAGGCGGTTTTAGTGAGGACATGGTATAAGACGAGAGACTCGTTTGAAACCTATTAATGCATCTGTAATTGTATTACTATCGCTGCGCTTGTCACCCTATCTTCATGAAATTCAATCCATGATGTCAAGGCATTCCTTTATTCCCAAAAGAACTCCGCAACCCGTGCGAGCGATCCCTCTTCGACTATGGAGTTCACTGTTCATGTGGTTGGTGAACGGCGTAACCCGGTCTCCCAGCAAGATGCAACCATAGTCTTTGGGGCATGCGGCCATGGCGGCACACATAAAGAAGATTCCAAGCTTGTCCAAGGCATGTTCAAAATCTCAACTGCCTTGTATCCACTCCTTTCATCGGGCCCTCAATACCCTGCACAACCCCTTCCGCGGATTGTCCGTCATCCACGATTCCCGATGACGCAGCAGCAGCTGCACCAGACCCCGGATTGGCCTCTACAATCACAGCGCTGGCAAGGCGAGGTCGAACAGAGAGCGAAGCACAGAGGAGACGGTATCGAGCCCGAATGAGGGACAGGAGGGACCCCAAATCGTTTGCAGACACGGAGGACGGGGAGGAAATGTCTTCGCCAGTGGCAGCCGATTGAGGAACAGCGTCTGACCCGTCGGATGGTGTCGGATTGGTAATGGGGAATGTCTTTATCAACTCTAACAGAGTCTGCGCATGTCCCAATGTCCTACGACGCCGCTCATCAGCATGCCCTTATACCAGCCAGAAAGCCATCAAACTCACCTAGCTTCCTTTCCCTTCCGACTGCGGCCTTCGGTAGCTAATGCCACTTTTGTACCCAGAAGCTCAATCCACATCTCTGCCCAGCCCTCGTAGTACCCTACCTCTTCCCATAGCTCCCAGGCCTTTTCCTTGCCTAGTTCGCGACCTTCAAAAAGACCATGCAGGCGACCATGGGCATGTCCAGAGTCATAACCTTCAGAGTAGAATCTATGACGGACATATTAGACTTGTAGAAGCATTGACCATGTGAGACGTACGTTGACTCAAGATTGGTAGCCTCTTCCAAAGGGTCATCCACCACACTCATTTCCCAATCGGTATTTTCTGAATGGCTGCTCATAATGTTTTGCCGGTCGCTGCTGACTTGTAAAGGTCTGTCACCCTATTTGAATTTAGGTCTACTGTGGAGGGGATCTTGTGGTTATCCAGATTGACGAAGAGGCAGTCGACACAAAAAGAATGACAGGCAACAGACAGTGATAAATAGCGAGTTTGCCACAATCCATCCCTCCCGTTGACACTTTAACTTTTGAACTGACATCAAACACCTTATGTAAGCATAGCCTCCACTTTCACCAACCGATTCTGTTGGTGCACATTATCAAGATGGGACCTGACCTTGATACTAGATACTACTATAATTTATTGGGGAGCTCACTGACTATATAAAATATCACAACGTCGCAGCGAACCATTCAGACTACCGACACAATCGATGATACAATAAATGGCGTATCTGTATTGCACGTTTTGCCGATGTGATGAAGACCAATGACGAATGAAGAACAATTTTACGAGTAGTCTTCTAAAATATCAATCATATTTAACGGTCGCCCATTCTACATACATGGAATAAAATTGTGGAGTAAGATGCAACATTGCCACTATTAAACATGAAGCCATATGCCTTGTTTAAGGACATGGCTGAGTTAATGATGCATTTCCATGTGGCATCCTATGCTTTCCCCCGGCGAACCCTCTCCTTGATGATACTTGTTGCGGGACGGGCGGAGAGCGGAGAAGAATATTGCTTTGATTGCCGGCAATCGGGTAAATAAGATCCATAAGGATATTCGTCAAGCTTCCCTTAGACGCCATCAAAGAGGTTGGCTAACTTTGACATGCAGGTTTGGATGGACAGTTTGGTAATCCTATCGAGCGTTATAGATTGGGCGGTCGCGATAATGAGTATTTTATGTTAATGATCAAGCGAGAGGGACTTTTGCGAGGATTCACCTTTGACTCCTATTGTCCACAGTTGATAATCTGCGCCCAGCCGCTTGTGAGAGACTTCCGAGGTAAAAAACAAATTCTGTCACGCATCTGGGGTAGCTCTTCAAGAACCGCATCACGTACTTTTGATACGTCATGGTGTGCCCATGGCAGACCATTCATCCTCGAAAGCTCCCATGAGAAGGTCCAAGTAGTTTTATCCCTCTTTTCCAGTTGATCTTCTGAGTAATGCTTTCGTTTGACGTCATTCAATTCGGGATGAACCTGGTGCAAGACCCGCAAAACATATTCCACAGATTTCTCAATCGAATCGGTCACTGTGCGAGGCGGATTGACTCTGTTACGAGTACCATAACATACCATGGGGATAATGTGGAAGGAAAAGGGCTGGTGCAACACTTCCATCGGAAGATGTCCTCCTGCAAATTTCAAATCGCAGTATGGGACGTTATCGCTTCGCAATTCCAAGAATCCGTAACCGCTTTTGACAATGATTTGTTTGGGTCGACAAAGGGAAACCAATGTGAGATCGAATTCCCGCTGTAGCTCAGGAGCTCTAGGAGGGCTAAGAGGGGATGCACCCAGTTCAATGGAAAGAAGATTGGGAAATGGTTCAATGCCTGTGTCTCGAAGTTCTCGAAGAGCCTTTATAATCAACAAGACAGCGCCCTCATCACTGTATGTCAATCGTCAGATGTTTAGTTGAAACTCCACAACGGATGACACTTACAACTTAGCTTTGGAATAATTCTCAAGGTTTAAATAGGTTATGAACCGCAGAAATCGAAGCTTTAGATCCCTGCCAAACGGCTTCTCCTTTGTGCAATGCGTATTTTCGATACCAGCGAATAATTCTTGGATGCCAACCGCCCGATGTTGAGACGTTGAAAGTCCATAATGGCTCTTCCAAGCAACCATGCGACCCTCGCATAGCATTTCTCCTGCCACCATCGCGATACTCTTTTTGGCTGCAGATAAGCACTCGAAAAACTTGGTCATTGGCAGGGCTCACCTTACAAGTGAAGAGCAAGTTATACCTATCACCCGGATTCGTGTGCTCTATAATCACTTTTGTAACGTCATAAGGCATGTCTTGGAATCTCGCGCGATTCGTTTTACATCCATTGGCTACTCCGTCATGACCGTTCTCTTTGTCGGATGGGCCCCTTGGAGAAGGAATTGCCATAGATGAGACTGTCTGCTGTGCGGCATATGCAGGCAGGAGATTAGAGAAATGTAATCGATCCCCTCCGTCGACGAAAGCGTGAACCGAAAGGGGCACTTGAGGTCTATTAGAAGATTATACACAGCGAAGTGTACGAGACATAGGATGGGTCTCCGTATTAATATTTGAGTGTGGATATATCTTTGAATAGATCGTCTTTCTTGTTCGTTTGGTCGTGAGGACGCTGGCGTTTTTGGCTACCACATCGACCGAAGTATTCTGGGTCCTGGCGGCACCAGCCGACTTACTATTATTATGGACCATCGGAATTGACCGAAATGGAGACGTAATGGTTCCTGGTGGTACCTCGTGCTGACAAACTAATAATATGGACCACTTCTACTCATTAATCACTTCTCGTGCGATGTTCTGGGGCCTGCTACACATATCACATAAACCATTCAGCACCCCCTACACCTCCACGTAACGATATGTCCGCCATAGTCATAACAACAGCATCATACCCATCTGAAAGGACTCCCCTTCTTCGCTCTGGCTCATATTCGTCAGACTCCGACAGCCCCAATGAACCTGTTCGTTCAGCACCATTGAAAGATTCCATATCTTTAAGTCGTTTTGTTGTTGTTTGTATTGGTATATGGTCTGCCAATTTTGTTTTTGCCTTTCAAAGTACCGCAATACCTACCCTGGCACCGGAAATTGGAAGCTGGTTCGAACATGGCGAGTTATCAGCATATCTGGGGAGTATGTTCACTCTCTCAAATACTGCGGGTATGTTCTCCCCTTTATCGTCTTTCAGTTGATGAAAAATGCTCATTGAAAACGCAAGTGATCCCTCTCTATGGAGTCCTCATTGAAACTCTAGGCCGTAAATTCGCCATGGTCACGGCTTGTCTTTTTTTCGGCACTGGTACTATCATGTGTGCATTGGCGGGGAACATGTATTCTCTCATTGGCGCTCGCACCTTCGCAGGGGTATGTTCCATTGAAATATATTACATTATAACCCATCCTGCCGGCTAATCGAATGTTTTCTGACACAGCTAGGGGGCGGAGGACTCTTGACGGTCTCTAGCGTAATCGTTACGGACCTGGTACCACTTCGAGACAGAGGGTATTATCAAGGTGCGAAAACTGTCCCTGTACAATCTACAACAGCTCTTACAGTCTCGTCGCAGGTCTTATGATGACCATCTTTGGATCTGGTAGCATGCTAGGAGGACCTGTGGCTGGGTGGCTGACCGATAGGTTTGGGTGGCATTGGTCCTTCTGGATTCAGGTAGGCGGTTTCGGCGACTTGTACAAGTCGACTGATGTGACCCCGCTCACCGGACTGTAGCTGCCTGTTGTTGTCTTTTGCGGGGTGATTGTTTCGGTCTTCCTACCAACACCTCCTATTCCTCCAACGCACAAGTCTCTTCTTTCCGGTTTAGCATCCCTCGACTGGCTGGGTACGGCCTTCCTTATTGGCTCAGTCACAACCCTTATTTTCGGGTTCTCTTTTCACACATCGTACCTTGAACCCTGGTCTTCCCCGATGGTATGGGGAACGCTGCTAGCTAGTGTTCTGAGTGCGGCAGCTTTTGTACTGGTTGAGATGAAGGTGAAGCATCCGCTTGTACCTCTTAGAGTCTTCAAATCAAATCATATCTCAGCAGTGATGTTGAGCGGATTTTTTCTATCTGTGTCCAACCAAGCATTTGTGAGTCTTTATATTTTCCATTCCATCATATCAACTGACATCTATTATTTACAATGCAGATGTATCAAATGTGAGAGTTTGTCAACCGACTGATATCATCCTGTTCAATCGTTTTACAATGGTTCTTAGTCCCGTATACTTCGCCGTTATCGTGAACACGTCGACAGCTCAAGCGGGCCTCATTATGTCCCTCTGTAGTGGCTTGGGCCTGGCCGTAGGGTCGCTAGTCGCTGGACAGTCAGTCGAATTATCTCTATGTGGGCGAAACTGACATTGATTTACTAATGCTGTACTCTGCCGCAGATACATCCGAAGCGGCTATCCTTGGAAATGGGTGGGACCAATCTCCCTTTTACCTCCTGTTGTGGGCGCATTAGTAGCAGCCACATGGAAGCCGATCCTTCCTTGGTGGTCGTACTATGTGACCGTTTTCCCTTGCATTCTGGGTTATTCGACATTTCTTTGTGTACAATTAGGTAAGTTGGTCAAAGCTTACCGTCAAGCACGCTCACCTTTGACCCCTTTACAGTCGCCTTGGTTTCCAGCGTAGATAGCAAACTTATGGTACTGCAGCTTATTGTTCAATCAAGTAGGTGGAGAAACTGACTACCCATCACAGCCGAAAGCCACCGCGCTATTATATACCACTCGTAGCTTGGGTGCTACACTTGGAGTCAGTGTGGGCGGATCTGTCCAACTTGGCGCACTGGCTTCGCAGCTTAAAGTTTCATTCGAAGGTTTGGAAGCTCGCGATCAGGTAAGCAATGAAATATTTTAAGTTAGAACACTCTGACAGGAATTGCATCGCAGATCATAAACTCCATCCTCCATTCGAAAGCAGCTATTCGACTTCTTGTCCCAAGGCTGCAATCACTAGCGCTCTCTGCTTACGCCCGGTCACTTTCGACTGTTTGGATTTTCAGCGCTGGTATTGCGGTGTTGACGGTCGTGTCTTCTTTATTCATTGAAGCCAAAGAAGTTCACAAAGAAGAGCGACGAGTGATCAAAGGAACGGGAGGAGGTATCAGTGAGGGCGGCCCGTTCGCAGAAGGAATTGGTCCAGCTACAATAGAAGGGGAAAGACAGTAAAGATTTGCATCCGATGTTTTGAGAAAATGTTGTTGTGAGAATGAATTCAAGGTTGCAAGTTGATTCTACTAAATCTTGAACTGGTTTCCTTGGGGAAACAAAATAAAATAGAAAGCAAGGGGATTTAACCGGGCACTTTAAGAAAAATCTTCCCCTGCGTCTATCCTCTCCAAAACTTTGCCTGCAATGATCTTGTCCTCGACACACATCCCCATTAACATGTCAATGACTGTTCTCTTTCCTTCCTCTCGTTCGCTTCCAACTTTAATGTCCTTATGGAGCCTTTTCAAAGCTTTCCATCGCTTATTAGACTCTTTGATGACTCTCTGACATATATCTTCAAGTGAAGTGATGGTAGCAAGCTCGTTGGGAGGAGAAATGTAGGTGGAATAGCCTTGTTGAATTCCTGGAAGCTTGGGGGAATCAGCGGGCAGGTGTAGCACACGTAGGCTCATGAGTAGAGAATGCGAAGGGTGGGGTGGGCCTGGGCAAGTATGGATGGTGTTTTGCCTGTTCCAAGAACATGAGTTAATAATGTGCAGAATAATCACAGCAACACGTACCCCCAACAGGCGATGGCTTCTAAAACCTTTTGTTTTTCGGCTGCATCTTCTTCGTTACCATTGCTCTTCACTTTTTCCTCCCAAAGCTCATCCACAATCCATCCCACATCCAGCTCTCCGTTTTTAAGCCGCAACCATTTATCATCTTCTACCCCTTCTGGTACTTCACAGAAGCCGTATTCTGCAAAGAGTGTGGCATTCGAATGTCCACCGTACTCAAATAACACCTCCTCTCCCTTTTGCATCTCTCGATCAGGGGCAATCAGCCGAAGATCGATTTTACCAGGGACAAGATGTAATCCATTGCGAGAGTAGCCGGTTGGGTTTTGGCTGTTCCAATCGTTGCTGGGCGTCTGTCTATGTGTCCGACGAGCGGCTGACCTAGAGCGCGGCGCCGGTGATGGTGTTGACATCTGGCGAACCCGGGGGGCGTTTAAAGAAGAGTCAGACGAGTGGTTAATCATATCAAGAATGGGAACGAGGGTGTGATTCATACGTTCACTGGGACCGGGGAGACCAAGGGGAATAGAGATCGAACGGGTATTTACTGCTACGAGTCAGAGATGGGCGCTAAATGGACGGAAACTGCATACCATTGAGCCAGGCCCAAAGGAGATCCTCCTGGGTTAAGACTGTAGACATGCAATGCGTTTTGAAAGGCTCTTCCTGGCGCTTCAGGGACATATTAATCTGGCTGAAAAATGAAGACGTTATCAGAACACTCACCAAAACATCTAACACGAGGGCAGCATCAGCTTCATACCGACGTTTCACGTCTTGTATTTTAGCCTTCATTGTAGGAGAAATATGTTTCTCGTATAGAGTATTCCACCAATCCCAATCGGCAGCCCCTGGGCTTTTAGCTCCCAATTCCGGCTTGATAACCCAAGTCAACGGGTGCCAAGGCCTGAATTCGTTGGGAAGTGTCTCAAGATATACTTGCCAGTCCGAAAAATAGCGTTTTTGAGGATCTTTACTAAGGGCCAAGTGGAGGGTTAGAAGCTCAGTGGTATCAAGTTGCCTATAATGAGAGTTGGATTCCCCACTGGCAGTCGAGACAGTAGTTGGTGACGCGGCTGAAGTCTTGATTCGCTTCGAGGAGTTGGTACTTGACGTTATATGTGTAGGTCGAGGATAGAGATGTCTTGGTATAGAGTATACAGGTCCCTTTGAAGGCGGTCTGGAAGCAGCATCTGCAGCAAACATAGTGAGAGGGTTCAGCATGGCCGATGAAGGGATGTGAAGGAGGGTGGATCTCTCCTAATTGAGAATCAACGAAAATTTTCCATGCATAGTTAGAACTAAGAATACTACATACCTTGGCTGGTTCAGTCACCACTAAACCTCGAACGACACCTGTGGAAAACTTTTAGACTCTCTCATCTTGCCGGCTCGTGGACCATGGCGAACATACCAGGTACATCGCGGAGAGACAAGCTAGTTTCAAAGCCGGCATGTTTTTCCTCGAGCCAGGCGAGAAGTTTGTCCCAGTCCTTAGTTGACTCTGAGGGCATGGCTGTAGCCAGCGGAAGGTTATTGCCGTTGGAGGAGGTGAAAATGCAAGGAAGTTGGAGGAGTGGAAAGGTCAATAAATAATATGAATCGAAGCGGGGCCCCTGGTGCACGAAGAAAATGACAGTATTCGGCAACAAGAACCGCACTGGATGATTCTCGCAACCTCAACTCTTCCTTCTCTCACCTTCTACCGCAAAATGGTCAACCCCGACGAAGACACTGAGTTGTACGCTATCCGCCATTCCATCCCGTTTACATCCATGCTTATACCTCTTCCAGCAACGATGCCCTTCGTCGACATGGCATCCTTCCTCCAAAGCCTCCATCACGCTCCCCATCCCCAGACATTCCCCACATAACCCACACCGACGCTGTCCGTGCAGTCGCTGCCACAGCAGATGCAGACCAACTCGTGACACTTATTGAAGGCGATAATCTCGATTCAGACGACGAACGTATGTTTGAAGAGTACAAGAGAAAAAGACTGCATGAAATGAAGAAGGAAGAGAAGAAGGGACGATTCGGCAGTATGGAACCCCTAGCACGAGAGGACTTTGTCAGGGAGGTCACGGAGGGGAGCAAAGTGGACCCCAATGGAGAACAGATTGAAGACCAAGGTGATGATGACGAAGAATCTTCTCCACGATTAAAGGGGACAGGTGTAGTCGTCTTTTTATTCAAAGACTCGTACGTTGATTGCATCCTTCTTAGGCGGTCTCCAGAACTAAGTTGACTCGAGCCACAGTGTACCTTTATCCCAACATCTTCAGCCCCTTTTAAATCAAGCGGCTGCCGCCCATCCATCCACAAAGTTCTTATCAATCCCAGCAGGACTTTGCATCCCTAATTACCCAGACAAAAATGTACCCACTCTGCTTATTTATAGAAACGGAGAGATGGTTGGAAATGTCGTGGCAGGTATGGGCTTGAAAGGGATGAAGACCACAGTGCGCGGTGGGTGTCCCGGTACTCTCTATTGCCTTCTGGCTGATAAAATTACATAGATCTGGAAGGGTTGCTGCTTTACTTCAAAGCGGTCGAGAAACCCTCAGCTGCGCTCTTACGATCCAACGGAGCTAATGAACACTCAGACTCTGATGACGATTTCAACGACGATATCGGCACAGTTAACACCAGAGGAGGTGGCCTCCGAACTGGTGGTGTAGGCATTGGCGCAGGTCGAGGCAAAGAAGACAGTGACGATAGTGATTTTGACATGTAAAAGCTATGGCTATGCTATCATGTCGAGTAAGCATGTCAAATCCTCCGGATTACGCTTCCACCCGATTAATATCTCTTCAAACAATCAAAAACAAAGACATGGTCGCTTGGTAAACTCTTTCGATGCAAGTAACACCCAGCATCAATAACACATGGGCATCTGCGGTTATAAGGAGCAACCAAGCTCTGAATTTTGCCATACATTTGTTGTACCCTGGCTGCTACAACTTATTGAAGCCTTTCCTTAATTTCTTTGACAAGAAAACAGCTGCAGGTACAGTAAAGAGGGTGCCACCGCGCGCGCAATGAACCATGAACCATGAACAATCTTACTGACCGCAGAACGAAGAACACCTTTGCCAGCACCTCCTATGCGGCGCTCTGAATCGTACTGACCAGGTACCATAATCCGCATGAGCAGTCATGCTTTGAAGGCTTACGGCTGTACTTCCTCGTAATGGATAGCTGAGTTACCTGAGTATCCAAATTCGCAGTATTTTTGAGATGTTCATGGGGGTTTGGATTTATTTCGCTGCAACTGCTTGTTTCGGGTTGGAACCCGACACACCTACGGTGAACTTGACTGCTACCCAAAAATAGGTCAATGTAGTTGCTGAGCTTACAGTAAAGAGGTCAGTGAATGAACGAAGAAGTCCTGCAGCGCCCTGCCAATGGTCCTTGAAAGCATTATTTTTACTTGTCCCTACAGCGATTGTTCACTAACAGGCTTGATTGAAGACAAGCCAAACATGCAATATGCATCCATCAGTTCCAGCAGAAGTTAGAACCAGCGACATTTGATAGGCAGGTGTAGTAAGTAGTAGACTGACGCTACGTACCACTGCGTGTAGCAAACTCGGTAAATGATGATCTTGATCAGAGCATCGCACTGTACGGTAATGTGTACATGATGTATTTTTACTACGTAGTACAACAAAGAGGAAGAAAGAGGTAGTAGTAATCGTAATGATGCCATGATATGCGTGCTGTATGCGTGCATGATGATGATTGATCGATGAAGAAGATTGACAGCGGCAGAAGAACGAAGAAGAATTCGCGACGACGACGACGACGACGAGCGACGATAGCACATCTGCATTTTGCCACGTCAGATCTTTCCGGCTATCAAAAGTCAGAGACTTACCGGTGGATGAGCAGTTGGTCGACTTTCACAGCCCATCAAGCAGCCCGTCGACACACTATATTATAAAACGTACAACGAAGCCTACGCACACATACCACTATTATTATTTGACTTACACAGCCCACCTCACAAGAATTCAACGCCTGTGACTTCAAGCATAGAACATTGCCACTACCACAAACCGTAACATGGCTCATCAACAGCCGATCCCCTCGGCGGACAGCCTCAATTTTAAGGATCTCGTGGTATTAGTAACAGGAGCTGGCAGCGGCATAGGGAGAACGTAAGTTTAGATTTGAATATAGCTCCTAGCAAACTAATGTGGGGATCCTTGGGGTGTTTTGTCTAGGTATGCTCGCTTTTTCGCCGCCCGTGGAGCTAAAGTAGTCATCAACGATGTGTCGGCTGAAGC
>NC_009182.1:677690-740190 GCF_000149385.1 Cryptococcus deneoformans B-3501A
CACTACGAGTGTCTCCGGTGATCATCGACGGTCTGAGACGGTCTTTCTACATGTACAATCTTTCATGGCACTGCCATGTCGTATACAAAATCCATTTCTCGTGTTAATACAGAACCATCGCCTAAAAGACCAAAACGGCCTTCCCCTTCCAGGTATCACTTTCAACAGCGTCCAACATCTCCCTGTGCTGGTTAATTGTGAATGTTTTCACTTCTGATTTAATGTTGCACTTGTAGGCCAATTCAACTGTGTCCTTCAAATCTACTTCATTCCCGTGCAATGATCCCCGGAGTGTGATATCTCTTGCAAGGAATGTAGGGTACTGGAACTCGACTTTGGTGGGTTGAGCCAAGAGAATCAATGTGCCGTGGGAACGAGTAAGATCAGCAGCGTACTGGTAGGATGGAATCGCTGGGGAGGTCAACACGGATGCTACCGCAGGCATGGCTCGCTTATTAGTTTACGACGCAAATAGCTTACCCGCCAATCATCATAGGCTTACCGTCAACACCGTCCCATCCACGGTAGCCACTTGGTCTGAGCCCATGGATGGCATTGAGCGCGTCGTCTGCCTTGCTCTTGCTAGCATCGATGACCAAGTCGGGGCGATGGTCATTGTCGAGCGACCGTACCAGTTCAAGAGCTTCAGTACGAGTATCTATAGCGACAACTTTAAGACCCTGGGCGGAGAAGTTTGAGATCAACAAAGTTGAATAAGGGTGTTGGGTAGTGGGAAACATGTTCACTTACAATCGCCTTGGCAAACTGTACCCCGAGATAGCCCAGTGCTCCTACGCCGCTGATGGCGATCACATCCCCGGGTTTGAGCTGGGCTTTCTTGATACCGGCATAAACAGTCACTCCAGCACAGCCTAAGGGGGCTGCCTATGAGCAGGATGATTTGTTTGCCCCTTGCTATGTAATTATGTGGCGGTCTTACCTGTTCAAAGCTCATAGAATCCGGGATATGGACGCAAAACTTGGCCTCTACAAGAGCGTATTCGCTGAAAAAGCCATCCGCGTTGATGCCTCCAAACTTCATAAACTTGCAGTACCTAGAAGGTAAGGGTATCAACAGCAATTCCACGGAATACTTTTAGATATGAGATATGGACAAACTTCCAATCGCCCATGGTGCAGTCCGGGCATGTATCTATCATATCCATTCATTCATCAGCCAAAAATCTCGTCCATGATAGGACTTCACGCCCTTTAAACCTACCGCAAGGATCTTTGGGTAACAGAGCCACCACCCGATCTCCGACAGACACTTCTTCCGCATTGTCACCGACTGCTACTACCTCACCCGCAGGCTCATGTCCCCCTATTATTGGCCAATTTCCTCCAAAGCTACCGTCTCTCACTATTGAATCTGTGTGACATAAGCCTGATGCCTTGATGTGCAATAGGACTTTGGTCCCTTTTGGTGAGGGAGTGTCTTGCTCTTGAAGTGTATAATAGTTGCTTCAGAAGAGCAAACATCAGTGAGTGCGGTCGGGGAAGCTACTTCAGCAAAATTACGTTGCCAGCCGAATGACATATACCTACACGCCTGGTTCGGGAACGACCAACGCTCGCATCTTTGCGGGAATGGATGAGGATGACATGCTGTTATGACCAGGAAGAACTCGTGATTAATCGGTCCAAATACTATCGAAGAAGGAAGTTTGAATTATATTGCGATCAGAACCGTCGTTGTTGAAGCGCATACATGCAGTGCAGTGGATACCACGCATTTATTTATGTGACGAAGATTGTGAGTTTAGCTCATGATGCACGCAATCGGTCGCGCCAGTGACGTTGTGGACGTCTACGTAGGCTGGTTGATGGCGATTGGCGAGGCCAACGAGGAGATACTGCATACATACAGTCTATGATTTATGATCACCGATTGAAAGCCATACGTATCCCTGCTGTCTGGATACTGGGCTACACTACTTGGTGTACACAAACCTATAGTTCGATCTAGGAGGAAACCCGATTTTAAATAAAAAGAAATACACCGTAAGGGAGTCGAACCCTTGCCGCATCGATGGCAACGATGCATGATACCGTTTCACCAACGGTGTTACTGAACTGTTATTTCACAGCTACTTCGTAGTTCTCTTCACTACTGTGGTTTCCACAATGATACAACGTCCTAATTTACGAAGAAACAAATGTATTCTTCATGGTTTTACCCGCTGTCCGTTCTTATTTGTACGAGATAATAGTCTATCGCTGGAGTGGCGAGATGAGTGCCAGGAGCTTTTAGCTGGTAGCTGTGTATATCCTAACTGGGTAGTACGGGCGGCGGTTGTGCGGCATGTGCGACGCGTCAAGGAAGTTCGCGACTGCGTTTGTTTCAGAGTTGGTGGATGTTTTGGCTGTTCCTGGGCGATGTCCTTCAGTTTCGCCCCACATCCGCCTCAGCAGCTCTCCAGCCAGCACGCCCACCGCCCGCCCCTCATCCCCGGCCCGCCCTCCCCAACCCGTGTGTCCACCCTCGGCTCCCCCCATCCTCTCTTCCAGCCACTTTGGTGTTTTCCTCTGGCGTTCCCGTTTTAGATCAGGGATCCAACATTGCCCCAAATCAGGCCAAAAACATAACACACGTATCCAAGCTGTGTCGCTTTCGTTTCTTTCCACAACCACTCTTTGCTTTTCCTTTCTCTCCAAGTTTTCCACTACTTGCCTCCCCGCCGTCCATTCAATAATCCTAGCAAATCCGTCTTCATCGCCTACTATCTGCCCCCACACGCTCTTTCTTATCACCTTCCTTCTCCCCCCACACGCTCTTTCTTATCATCTCTCTTCTCCTCCATTATTGGTCGCAAATCCAGAGTACAAGCACTCTTTAACAATTTAAATAATGATATGCTTTCTTCGACATCCCCTGCTTTCCATAGCTGCTTTGGCTCTCTTTTCCAAAGTCGTGCTAGGCCTTTCATTCACCTTAGAAAATACGAGTCCAAAACAGTGTGAGGAGGTTGAGATTACATGGTCAGGGGGTCAGTCGCCATGGAGCTTGACGATTATAGTAAGTCTAGAGGATCTCGAGCCTCGGCCTTGTGTTGGAATGCCAGACTGACTGACTGACACTTTAGCCGGCATATGACTACCCCACGACAGTGTCGATACCAAGCTCCAGTTACGACAGCGATACAAATACAGGATCGTATAATTGGACAGTGAATTGTGGGCAAATATCCTTTTGTGATTGAATTATCACTCACCAAGATTCAACAGATCCGTCTGGAACAAGTTTCGTCATCATGATGTCTGATGGCAGCGGTACAGGCGTAAGTCAGATTTGTGACATGACGAATAGCCATCGTGAATAGGTCGCTAATGTAAGGCATATTACTGACGCCCTATCGTTGTTTCGGATAGACTGGAGGTGTCTCTCCCCTGTACACAGTATCCGGAACATCTACTTCATCTTGTACCCTTCGATCTACATCCACAGACTTCTTGTGAGTTTGCCGGCCTTTAACGGTAGCAAACCCAGCTGATGACCATTTGGCAGTTTCTATCTGAATGAAACATCCCTCACTGTGCGTCTATAGACTTACATACCATGTTCCTACTTTTTATTTGCGAATCCTAACGACTTTGGCTGCAGCAATGTGAATCGGTTGACATTTATTGGGACTCTAGCGCTGTCTCTCCTGTTTCCATTCTCGGGGCTATTCCCGGAGGTCAAGTATTCCAGCTTGTCTCCGCGAATGGGGCCACAACTTCGCTGGGTGAGTTCCCCTAACACTACTTGTCTGTTGCATACCTGCTCATGCGGAATCAAACGAAACAGTCTGGAATACCAACATCCAATCTGGGACAGAAGTTATTTTCGCCGCCTTTGATTCGGGGACTTACCAGCAAGGCGGTTCAAGCGACCTCTTGACTATCGGAGGGTCATCGGACAGCTCTTGTATCGATAGTTCCTCCCCTTCTTCAACTTCCTCAGCCTCACATGCCACGCAAACCGGTACTTTAGCAAATTCAAGTAGTGGAACTAAGACAAGCGCTGGTGGAGTTAAAACAGTGACAGCTATTACGACTGAGACGGCAAGTCCTGGTGGTGGTGCCGGGTACGTCACATACCGTAGAAATTCGTCGGAAGTCAGATGCTAACAACAATCAACCTTGCAGCTTATCAACTGGTGCTATCGTGGGCATCGTGGTGTCCGCGGTTTTGGCAGTGGCCGTTCTTCAAATCGCTCTCGTCTGGTTTTGCTGCCGTCGTCAAATTAAAGCTCTCATATACCATCGTCGGGAGATGCGAGGGCAAGAAGTAAAGCCCGGCGGGGATGTCGACTTGGGCCTTGCTTCGCGCAACTCTTACTCGTCAGTAATGGGCTCTGACCAGAGGCCCATGACCGGCGACTATGCCACTGAGGCCGCTCGTAGCAGTCGTTACAGTAACGCTGCTCACTCTGGAGTCCCCCGCTCCGGTTCTGGTGACGACTTTGATGCTGTTTCGTCCATCTCACCCTTCTGGGACGGCGCGGCGGCTGTTCCGCCTCGCTCAAACTCAATCGCCTCTATGGTAGCGTCCAGTCGACCCCCAACAATTGGCGCTCTTGGGTTTGATTCTGATGCAGATTCACTTGTGCCCCCGCGCGCCCTTACTCTACACGACCGCGGCCGAAACGACTCTCTTTCGAGCTCTAGCATCTTTATTCCCGAGACAATAGGAGAAGGAGGAGGCTATCCCTCTCCGGCTATTTCTCATACAACTCTTTCGCCTCTTGTGCCTGGCTCTCCTAATTTGGCCGCCACAGGCTCAAATACTACCAACAGGAACATGACAAAGGCGCAAATGGCAACTTCACTGAATGCCCACAACCCCGATGAATCGGCCCCCACAGGAGACGACTTTGGGACGCGTTTACCGCCTCAGCATGCACCGACAGGCGGATTCAGAAGGCACGAAGATGCGGGTAGGATAGACGCGCCGCCTCCAGATGAAGAAAGCGTAGAGGATCTGCCGCCAATGTATATGCCAGAATGGGAGAACGACAGCCAGCGGCAGACTTAGGATGCAAGGTCTGAAAGAGTTGAATTGTTATATATAAGTACAAATATCAAGTCCTTGGCGGGATAGTTTCTAGATGGATATTTAAGATGAGAACATTTATAGTAGTACTCTTTGTAGCTATCATATTTTACGACCAACGTTATGTCATGAACATGTTGCGGCGAATTCTCAAGCTGCAGCTTCATCAACAATTTTTTTATCGGGCACCTAAAAGCAAATTCTTTCATGGGTATGCATGATTGAGACTGGAAACAGAATGTGAAAAGGGCGCCATTTTGGTGGGATTAATGAACACAAATGGGAAGGTCTGTTTAAAGCTCATCCTTGTTGACGTCGGGCTACAAAGCATTAGCGGGAAAACAAAACATCCATTGTAACTCGCAGCACTTACCCTGAGACCACGGACGGTCTTACCAGCCCTCCAGATTTCCTGGTTGTCAATCTCGTCAAGCTCCTTCTGGAGGTCCTCTCGGTAGGTCTTTCTGGAGTTGAACTCGAGAGATCGTCGGGTCTCAGAACCGTCCCTAACGGAGTTGTAAAGAGCCTCGAAGACGGGAAGGTTAGCCCTGAAGAAATTGTTAGTGAGCCGTTTTGAACGCAAAGGGGTTGACGCACTCCTTGAACTTGGGGGCCCAGTCAAGAGCACCACGTCGGGCGGTGGTGGAGCAGGCGTTGTACATGTAGTCCATACCGTACTTGCCGATGAGAGGGAAAAGAGACTGGGTGGCCTCCTCGACGGTCTCGTTGAAGGCCTCAGAGGGAGAGTGGCCGTTCTTCCTGAGAACCTCGTATTGGGCGAGGAACATACCTTGGATACCGCCCATAAGCTGTAAAAAAAATTCAATGAGTATTTTGATTCAGTTTCTGTGCCGCCCAGAGAATACTTACAACACCACGCTCTCCGTAAAGGTCAGAGTAGACCTCCTTCTCGAAGGTGGTCTCGTAAAGGTAACCGGAACCAACGGCGATACCAAGGGCAACAGCCTTCTCCTTGGCGTGACCGGTCACATCCTGGTAAACGGCAATGGAAGAGTTGATACCACGGCCCTCGAGGAAAAGAGTTCGGACAGTTCGGCCAGAACCCTTAGGAGCAACGAGGATGACATCAACATCCTTGGGAGGAATGACGTGGGTCTAGACGGCTGTCAACATCATTTCCGTTTTCAAAGGAGAATAAAAGATAACTCACGTCCTCCTTGTAGACAACAGAGAAACCGTGGGCAAAGTAGAGAGTCTTGCCCTTGGTGATAAGAGGCGCAATCTCGTTCCAGGTCTGAGACTGAGCAGCGTCGGAGAGAAGGTTCATGATGATGGTACCCTTGTTGATGGCCTCAGGGATGTCGAAGAGAGTCTCTCCGGGAACCCAACCGTCCTCCTGAGCCTGCTTCCAAGACTCACCACCCTTTCGCACACCGACAATAACCTTGAGGCCGTTGTCACGGGCGTTGAGGGACTGACCGTGACCCTGGGAGCCGTAGCCGATCATGGCAAGAGTGTCATTCTTGAAGTAGCTACAGGTTGCCGCATTAGTTAACAGTTTCGCTCAAAGTAGAGCAGAGCAACGCGTAGTGACCCTGAAGCCGGCTCCGAAGAAAAAAAGAAAAAAGAATTGTATTCACTCTTGGAGCTTGTCAAGGGGCCAGTCAGCACGCTCGTAGACAACCTCCTTGGTACCGGCAAAATCGAGAGTCTTGATGCCTCGAGTGGCCTGCAATTCATCGTCCTATCAGCGATCAAGCATTTACTTTGAGAGAGTCTAACTCACGCCAAGTCGGGTAGCCATGGCGGCCCTAGGGGCGGCGCCGGAGAGGAGAGAGTAGGACCTCCTGGCGACCTGTCGAGAGGCGGTAGACTTGAGGGCCTGCTTGAGGGCGTTGCTGGAAGCTCTGGAGAAGGACATTTTTAAGATTTTGGATGAAAAAAAAAGAATAGGTTTGGGAAGATGAATTTTATTCAGCCCAACAGAGACGAATTTGTTGGATCTTTGGAGTGTGACTCGATTTCGGCCGAATCCCCGAAAGTGGCTGGGCCCAATCACATCCTCGCGAATTTAACGGAGCCCCTCAGTTAAAGCACCCTCCTGCAGGCGTCATCACTTTCTGCGATATGATATGCACACAGGTTGCTGTTTGTTCTGCAGCGTGCGGTGACTGTACAACGAAGCTAGACATCTATCGTTACACTTCTTTAACGACCACCGTAGCCCTGGCAGGTATAATAACATGACAGTCAAGGCAGAGTGCGTATCCAACCTGCCAGCATACCCACATTTACACGTATAACTCACCACCTCACAGGCAAGATCTCTATCTTGACCCCTCCATTCGGGTATGTCCTAAAACACTTCTGTCATGTGTGTACTAACCCGACAATGAATAGGATTGGGTCCTTATCCCTATCACCCTAATCATGGTAAGTGCTCACAGCTACTACCATATACTCCGATATGCTCATTTGCTTTTAGCTACTCGTCGGTGTGTTAAGACACTACATCACGCAATTCCTTAACTCTGCACCAAAAAAACAAACAGCAGCTGCCGTTCGCGAACAGTAAGCACATCCAGATAAACCGTTCTTGATATCTGAATTTATCGGCCCCGTCTCTCACCTCTAGACGCGCACTTGGTCGCTCAGCTCTGCTTCGGGCAACTGCGACTCTGTCCCCCCTTCCGCCTGCCTCTTACAAGGCTCTCTCGGGATCCCTTGCTGCTTCACTTTCTACTGGTGAGTATATCAAGCCCGCCCCAGAGTCAAAGGGGGATGCTTCTCCCGCCAATCCTCTCGAAGGTGCTGGGATGGAAAATGCGATGGACGGTATGAAAAAGCAGGCCGTAATGATGTAAGTCAGCCTGGAAGGGAAGTCATGCTTGGCTGACTCTGCATCAGGGTACCCAACATGGTTATCATGCAGTATATCAACGTCTTTTTTTCCGGATTTATCCTTAGTACGTGCTCAACTGGGAAAAAAACCCGACTCTTGCTTACAGACCATTCAGTGCGTCTGCCATTTCCTTTAACCGCAGGCTTTAAGTCGTTGCTGTCAAGGGATATTCCCATGGCTGATCTCGATGTGCGATGGGTTTCGTGGGTGTTGATCTGCGTATTACTCTCGTATAACGCTCATGTCGGCCCTTCAGCGCTTTGTCCTGGTATTTTCTCAACTTGTTTGGCTTGAACGGTGTTTTCAAACTAATTCTTGGAGCTGAGAATGGTAAGAATTGTCGTTTAATCCTGTATGTGCTAGCCGCTAACTTCTCACATTAGCTGCTGTAGACAGCCGTGACCTCACCTCGCTGTCTGCACTTTCTGGGGCAGGAGGCCCTATGCCCGGCCCCGGCGGTCCACCAGACATGGTCAAGCTTTTCAAGGCCGAGGTTGAGAACTTGGCATTGGCAGAAAGTTCATACAAGTGGGTCGGCGACGGAGTAGAAGATAGAGTTTTGAGAGCTTGGGGCAAAGTTTAACCGCCAATTTCGGATAATGCAATCATCCTTGTCACGCATGGCCGGACCTTGATTGGTTAAGGAGAGCCAGCTGCTGGTTGCAAATGTGGACTGATCTTGAGGCGTGCCATGTCATAATAAGCCTCGGCACTGTTAGATGGCAAGACGAACAGCACATATTTGAAGAACGATGAACCAAAGCTTTTGGAAGTGAAAAAGAAAAAAAGAAAGAAAAAGCCCACAGGAAGGAGCGAGGAGACAGTAGACAGTATGTTTGTTAACATGGATTAGCTGCTGGCACTAACAAGGTGTAGGAATGATAGGAGTATCGGCACCGCAAGATTAGAGAGTAGAATAAAACTACACACAAGCACGATGACATGAGCCTGAGAAAGGTTACACGCCACCGCATAGGAAGCTCAACAAGACGCTAGGTAATTTAAAATATTCAAAATCTTAACAATAAAATATACGTGGTAAGACGTGAATCCTTCCTCTGCTATTACTCGTACTACTCTACTCTCTAACGCCTGTTGTGAATCTGTGGAATGGACGTCTCAAATTATATTAACGCACACTTGCATGCTGCTCTCTGCAGTATGATGCCTATAATTCTGATACTGATATCTATGTAAGTCGCAGGGGAGCGTGCCATGTCAGAGTTGTAGTAAAGGAAGACATCTGGTGGGGTGGTTCGATCAATGTCGAATACCCCCCGTACGACGACGCTAGTGTATGTGCTGTACATCTGAAATAATATATCGCGTGCGTAGGCTGCCGAGTGCGGTGCATTCAGGTCTCAGGTCTTATGGTCAGACCTTATACCACAAACTGCGAACGAATCGGTGACCCAGCAACCAGAAACCGGACCAGCGACGAGCGACAACAACGTAGTAGTAGTAAACAACACAGTTACGTATATGATTATTACTAATAACCACCAGCGAAGCGAAGGACATCTCATTACGTACACAACCTAGACCATTTGGTTACTTGTCCTGTTCAGTACTGTCCTGTCTCCTATCTCCTGTTAGGCAGCAGACTCGAAATAATAAGCAATCGGGAATTAAACTTTCAGACTAACAGGAATCATCAAATGTTTTATGTTTCAGAAGAAAGAGTCAACAAATTAATTTATTTAATAAAGAATCGCCCCAGGCTTCACCGTCCATCGGATATTTTTTTAAATAATTGCCCGGCATTATCGATTATCGATATTTAATTATTATGCATGTCTCATGTCCCTAACAAATCCCCTATCTTTTGCTGCTATCTTTTCCCCCATCCCTCCTTTACTGTTGACCATTGGCCATTCCGTCATTATTCCGTATGCACACTGGACTTGGCAAGACCACTAACCAAAGACCACTGATGGTTTGTTTTATGTTCACCATCTAAAAATCCTGCATGATCAACGCTTATTATTATTAGTTTTTTCTTTTCTTTTTCTTCTTCAGTAACTAATATAACTAGTATACACATATCTCATGCTGCATTTCAGTTCCCATTCTCAATGACCTTGATTGTGGGGTGAGTCTCATCAGTGGCGTATTTGTGTAATAACGAAGCAGAGCGCATGAGATACTTCTTATGATGCCATCATATACTCGTATCTTCAAATCATTACTAACACCGGCACCCGTCAAACAATGGAAATTTGAACGGTATTTTGTCCCTAGTCCCTGGTACCTGATACTTATCTACCCTCTTATACCTCTTCATAGGTTTTAGGCTCTTTTTAAATTGTAGGTTTTAGCACCAAGTCCCCAGTGCTGTTTCCTGTTATTACAGTATTTTTTATGCTTCATTTCCGATGATTTACATGTTACGGTCACCTCTACACTTTGCACTCTACACTCTTCACTGTACATTCCACATTTCTACTAGTGGTTCCTCGTACAATCATAATAATCTTCACGGCCGGACCCTAACCTTCTATTTATCCTTCTTATTGATCCGTCCACAAATTATGAATTCGCGACTACTCATGTCCCACGCATATTCCATTTTCATGAATGATATATACTGTTTCATATATATTTCATACCTCATCAGGCTCCCTGAGGTGACCGACCGCGGAGGCTGCTACCACCCGCACCCAACACCAAACATCATCCAACACCCAACAACAAGGCAGGGACCGAGAGCAGGGATTAAGGATCAAGGATTAAACTCATGAACGAATGATGAAAGGCCGTAGGCTTAATTAGAAATATAGATGCATCACCACGATACATAGTACACTATGTTTTTAATATAGAAGGTACCCGTCGAAAGTCGCATTAATGAGCGGGAGATATGAGACACGAAATTACCCAGATTGCTCATTACTAATCTGTTGTCTATGATCTACGACTATCTACTGTCTACCGGTTATTGATTACTGATTGTTAATTTCATTGAAGTCTGAACCTAAAGTTATCTCCACCGAGCCTGTCACTTCCATTGTCTCATATTGCATGCCAGTCCGGTCGACTCGATGGCTACCACATATGCGGAAATTGGGGGGGGTGGTCTCGGTGGTGTGTGCTGCAAGGTATAAAAACCCCCTGTCAGTGACACTTATTCCCATCATCAACGCAACTAGACATCCTTCACAACACATCTCCCAATCTTCCCTTCAACAACCAACCTTCTTCTGACTATCCACAAACATCATGCGATTCACTTCGTTCTTCATTGCTGTTCTCCCTTTCGTCGGGTCTGCTTTCGCTGCTCCCCTCAGCAACAAGGCCTCCGAAGCCCTTGTTGTTAGATCTGAGTCCCTTGCCCCTCGAACTGTCGACTACGTCGGCATCCTTACTACACTTGATAATGACATCGTCAGTTACCTATCTTTCCCCCTAACCTCTCCTGGGCTGACTTGGCTCGATAGAAAAACGCCGGCCCGCTCTCAGGGGACTCCACTGAGGGTGAGGTGACTGCAGCGCTCACTACCGTTAAGGAGGCATTCGACACTGCGAAATCGGCTCTCCACATTGTCTCCTCTAAGCGGGACCTCGACATGGGCGTTGTTGCGTAAGTCGTTCATAATAGTTTAGGGTGATCGTCCCTCTGACAGAAGATTAGTCGTGACAGCACCGCAGATGAAGTCTCCACTCTTTTGTCTACCGTCTCCGCCGATGTAAAGGCTCTCATCGCTCCTGTCGATGTCACTCTCCTTTCCCTTCCTGCAGTCGGTGGCCTCGTCAAGGAGGTAAACTCCGCACTTGACTCCGTTCTCACGGGTCTCGGCGATGTTCTTGGTGGTGTCGTTTCCCTGGTTGCCAAAACTCTCAACAGCTTGGGTATCGACATCGCTCCTTTCCTCAGCAAAGGTGAATTCTGTGCTTTTTTGAGATCAAGACTTAAGCTTACCTGATCCCCTGGATAGACATCAACGTTCTTTACGATATCTTTGGCAAGTTGTAATTTGCCATCACAAGCTTCCCCTTCTGGCTGTTGAGCGTTAGATATTCATCTGCGGGATGAGTTTGCCATTATAAATGTCACTAATTAATTAAGTTATGATGGTTGTTTAATTAAATGCGATTATTATAATGATATGTCTGCTATCTGCTTCATCTTCTTCGATTTCTGAGCTGCAATTCGCAATAACTTGAAACAAGGAAGATGCAGCAATTCGCAATCTGCGAATGCGTTGTGCATGATAGAACACAAATACAACGAAGGTATTTTGGTACAATTATTTATTCATCATTCAGAGAGTTCCTGCTGCTGTCGACCGCCGGTGTAAAACGCCTGGGAGAAAAGGATTAAAAAAGGATGGAAAAAGCAAATCCAACAGGCACACTATCCCACTTTCAACGAATGAAGCTCATCGGAAGTTGCGTTGCACCGTTTGGCGATTTCAAAGTCTACATCATAGAGTACATAATACTTGTGTCCTTGTGGTCACATATGGACGGTAAATCATTGTCCTTCGCTTTCAACGACGAGTCTGTCTTCATCTTCGATAATACAAGGAGTAAGAAGTTGACCCATCCGCTTGATCTTTCCGTGTCTTGCAAAAAAAAGTGCATCAACCTCCGATTAATGCGTTGAAGTAGTATTTCTTTCCTTTGGCGTGTCAAACAACATCGTTCTCTGATACGCCATCTATATGCTAATGAGTCGATGGTCGAATCTTCGTGCATAACAGTTTTTGGTGACTTGGGATCCGCAGGTATGCTCGTCAGAGATGCTACTAATCATGTTGCCTAGCTCCGCCTATTCTCTCTTCAGACCCTCGATGTCGGCAGGTGCGGACAGATCAACTCACTAATCCCTTGCCGTTTCTGCACCTATCAGCCTACAAATGTATCCTAGCCGAGGCGTCGATAGAAATAGCTCTTTGTTGCCTTCCATAGCCATATGTGGCTACCGGATACTCCAAGCCCCCGGAAATTCATACACGCCCTTATGGACTGAGCATTATTTTCGTCAGAATAAGGTATATATAAGCATCTCCTGCTCAAGTAACTCCTTTTTACCCATCATAATTCTGCCCTAATTTCGAAACACATCTGTCGAACAGTTTCCATACTCGAATTACTGTCATGCGTTTCACTTCGATTCTCGTTGCCGCTCTTCTGCTGTTTGTCGGATCAGTCTTCGCCTCCCCCTTCAGCGACCCAGCCTCCAAGGCAATCGTTGACGCTAAATCGAAGACGCCTTCAGTGAGAGAGATCAACTACGTAGATGTCCTTTCCCAACTTGATGACTCCATCGTAAGTGGCCCACACTCATCTAGTGGGCGGTAGTACCCTGGTAGCCTTAACCCCCAATTCTACCCAAGACGAAGTTACCTTTGTTCTCAACAAGGTCAACGATGCTTTTAAGACAGCTCAATCTGATCTTCAGCTTAATTCCTCCAAAAGGGACTTCCACTATGTGCTCCACGCGTAAGTATCTTCCAAGCAACGATCCCCAGGTATTATTAATGGTCCCCATTATCACAGGCGTGATCTTACCGATGACGTTTCAAAGCTTTTGGCGGCTATCGTTGAAGACCTGAACTCCCTCCTTTCTCCCATCGTGGGTCTTCTCTCCCAGATTCCCATCGTCAGTCCTATCCTTGAAGACATCAATACCGCCCTCGACGCCATCGTTCAGGGCCTTGACAATATTCTTGGCGGCATCCTCGATTTGGTTGCTACTATTCTCAAGGACTTGGGCATCAACATTACACCTCTTCTTAGTGGCCGTGAGTGATCAGACACGATACGAGAGCTGGACTGAGATAGCAATATAGTTCTGCAACTCCTCACCGGTATTCTGGGCGGTTCGTAACCTCACAATAATCACTTAGAAGGTAGTTTTCTTTAAAGTCTCATTCGATCCATGTCGTCAACAAATCGTCTGTCCAAGTTGTACATATCATTTAAGCGATTGTTCATATCGATGCACCACATATTGCTAAAACGTCAAGTACGTCGTCAAGGACGACCTACATTATTATATACTAAGAGAACATAATAAATTGCTTCCAATAACTTTCATTTGGACACAAGAAGTCAAAGAAGCTACTACTTACCTGCAGTCGGGTTAGCAGGCCACCAGCGACCAACCACCACAAATGCAGCACCAATGACGAGTTCATGCATCATAATTTGTCCAATTCTAGGGCGATATACAAACCTCAGCTAGCAAAGAAGAGTTATAATTAGTCCATCACGAACTCAAGATAGTCTTTGTTAGCAACTGGAGGGATTCCTTTTTCTTTTTTACAATCTGCGGGCAGCGATGATGATAGTTCCAGCTGAATCATGATGTACCTGTCATCAGTAAGAGTCATCGATCAACTGAGAAATAGTACTCATGCGACGCAGAAACGGCAACTGTGGAAAAATTAACTATTCATACCTTGCGCAAGTCGAAGAAGCTTAACCATCATGATTTATGTGCCGTGACATTGTCGTCATCGTGAGTTTCGGAAGCCATGCTTGTACATCGGTGCAATTGTTCGAATTGTGGGACAATACTTGTTGCATGAGAAGTGGCCAAGTACAGGGCCCGTCATTCATGAAATGACAACAATCCATTCAGTGGCAGCTGAGCTTACTGTGACTGTCACGGCCGGCCAGTTCATCGTCGACCCAACTAAGAAACATGGATCAGAAGGCCCGTGACCTGGCGTTTGATTAGACCAGAAGCTGTTGCCAAATACAAAGGGCCACCGGAGGAAGAACGGAAGAGAGGTACTCGATGCTCAGCACGTTCAGTTTCTTGAAATAACAGGCACTGGGATGCACGAGCCTCTGCAGCATACCTTTCGTGAGCTGCCTAGCTCGACTTTTTCGATGCGAACAAGGATCATCTCCGACTTTTGACTAACAAACATGTCAACTCCAATCACACTCCTATAGTTTTTCTGTCTGCCATACCTTTCGAATTTCTTGGCTCCCTGTAACGTCGTATGCGCTCATCATCCTGGAGGCCTTTTGAAGGGTATAAAAACCTTTCCCAGACACTTCTTCCCCTTCTTCCTCGTTCTTTCTTCATTCCAATATCTTCTTCTCATTGAAAGCAGTTGAAATCCGCCATAACTTCTGATTTATTATCGACTCATCCAAGCAGCTAAAACACCATCAAGATGCGATTCACCTCCATGTTCGTTGCCGCCCTTCCCTTCATTGGGTCTGTCTTCGCAGCTCCTCTCGTGGAGAGCGCTTTGACTCCTGTTACTTCGGACTTGACCAAGAAAGATGTGGACGTCCTTTCTGTTATCACCGAACTCCAAACCAGGGTTGTAAGTTCGTTCGCTATACTATTTAGGCTGCAGCTGAAAGATGGTAGAATGCTGCTGGTTCTATCGGTCCTAACTCTGTCGAGGCTGAAGTTACTGCTTGCCTCAATATCGTGATCGATGCGTTCAACTGGTGTGGTAACGAGCTCGGCATTGACCTTTCGGTTGGCGTCAGTGCTGGTGTCTCTTTATTCAGTCGTGACGTTGTCATTGCGTATGTGTAGTCTGTTCCTTTACGAGTAGCCTTCACTGACATTTCGAGGAGTCGCGACACCGACAAGGAGCAGGTTGCCCAAGCCCTGTCCAACGTAATCCAGACCGTCAACGTGAACATTATCCAGCCTATTCCTCCGTATATTGCCCACAAAACCACTGTGTCCAAGCTTCTCTACCAGATTGACGACTCTCTCACGTTGATCCTCAAAGGTGTCGATTCCCTTGTCGCTGGTGTCCTTAAACTCGTCAACTCCCTTCTCAAGGATGTCGGCCTTATCCTAAAGTCACTCCTTGGTGGGTTTCTTTCTATTCTTTAAGTCCCGTTATCAAAATTGAAGAGTGCGGATTCCATAGTATATCTCGACAGTTAGTTAGTGGATCGGTCTTATAGTTAGTGTTAAATATCATATATGCCATGCAGTATCCAGATTGCTCACGGTATTTGTCCAATGAGGAGGAGCATGAATGCGTGGTTGCTTTCCATGTTGCCAAACGCTAGGTAAGGCCATCGCCGCGTTGCGTTTCTAGCAGAGTTACAATCATTCATGATGTTGCTATTTTACGTACTATTAGCTACTACTATCCGTTCAAGCAGAAGTGCTGCTGTTGCTTGTTGATGAGGAGGAGCGGATAGCGTCTACTCATTCCACGTCACTGCTTCTTATTTTGCCGTTTTCAGCAGCAGGTTGTCCTAGGGCTTTTGGTGGAACATCCGAGCTGGACCTGATAGTACCCACCACTCTCATCGATACAGAGACGAACAAATAATAACGAAGAAGTAGGAGGTGGAAGACAGAATACGTAGGACAATTCAAGAAGATCAGCGATTATGAGATGCAGCGGTTTTGCATAAATAAGACTTGCGCAGTTGTCCGAAGCGAAACTCACGTGAGTGAGTCTTGTCTAGTCTTGTCCCAAAAACGAAACTACATTTCCATGCAATCCAAGAAATACAGTCTTTGTTTTGCTGTATGTTCGTGATAGGCTTTACTGTCCGCAATTTGCTTATTGCCTGCATTGCTCTAGTCACAATTTCTTTATATTGGATCTCGTCAATCCCGTCTAAAACTCGATTACCATCGCCATTGCTGCAAGACACCATGCCCACATCTTTGAAACACCTAAAGATTTCGCCCAAGGAGGCCCATACTGCTACTGTCATCTTTCTTCACGTGAGTCCCAATACTTGCATTATGATGAGCGTAGCTCATCTTGCAGACTGGTTTAGGGGTTGGGCGATAGTGGTATGTCTGAGAAAACTGAACAAGTCACAAATACTAACCCTGCTAATCAGGCCATGGGTGGCTTCCTGTTGCTAAGATGCTTTGGAGCTCGTTCCCTAATGTGAAATGGATACTTCCACATGCCCCTACAATCCCCGTCTCCTTAAACCACGGCATGGCTATGCCATCTTGGTTCGACATTCGTCACCTTGATAAATTGGATAACTCGGAGAACGACGATGAGCAGGGGATGCTCGAAACGCTAAAGTCAGTTGACGAGCTTATCCAAGCCGAGGTGGATAGTGGGATCCCTGAAAATAGGATCGTTCTCGGTGGTTTTTCCCAGGGCGGCGCGATCAGTGTTCTAAACATGCTGACAACAAAGAGGAAGCTGGCTGGAGTGGTGGCGTTGAGCACTTGGGTCCCTCTCAACCACAAGATTGTACAAGTAAGAATCATCTTTCTCAAAATAATGATATGAAAAATTGATCTTGAAGCAGATGATGTCTGAGCATGCCAAGGATATTCCAGTGTTCTGGGGCCACGGAACGAATGACCCAGTGGTCGATTACCGCTGTACGTCCAAATACGATCCTTTTTTTGCTTGACTGACTTGTGATCCAGTTGGACAACGATCAGTTGATTTTCTTGTACAAAAATGTGGCTACAAGCTGCTTTCTCAGGGCACAACCTTTGCTCGTCCTGGTATCCGTTTTGAATCCTACCCAGGAATGCCCCATTCTTCCTGTCCTCAGGAGATTGAAGATCTCAAGTCGTGGTTAATGGAGGCGCTCAAGTAAAAATAGGCTTAATTTCGCAAAATCGTTACCGCAGTGAGCACAGTCAGACTTGGGAATGCACAACAGTGAGCAGAATCAGATTTGGGAATGCACAACAATTGTTCATAGAGTACGCCGTAATATGACCAAAAAAAAATGTCCGCGTATCGTTTTCCAATCTATAAAAGCACGATACCTCCCCACAAGCACATCAAGCTCATTCCTGCCAGCTTCCAACTTCCCCAGGTTGTTGTCGCAGTAGAAGTCGTGTTAGTGGAATAAGTGATAAACCCATATTGTGCCATGATTTGTGCACTAATCTGGGAGCGTGGCAAAACGCTCTTCTCATGCAGAGTTTGCTCCCCAATGATGCCATCACCAATCATTACCCACGAGGCATTCGAGGGAATGCCGTCCACTACAATAAAGAAGAGTGCTGGTCCGGGGGCTGCAACGCCAGCATTAGATCAGGGCCTTGTAACTGCAGAAATGGAGAGACTTACCGAGTATACCGGGATTTGGCGGTAATTGTGCGACATGCAAGATCCCTCCACCATCATCCGTCGTTGTAAAACTCGTTTCCAATTCGATGTGTCGTTGACCCATGTTCATCGTATGCGTTGAAAAGCCAGTGCGCATGATCACTGCACGGGTTTTGTTGATATTAATCGGAACGTTGAAAAGATCCGAAGCTGAGAGGGTGATGTTGAAATAGTCGCCGCCGTCTATCCTTTCCGTTAGTCTTGATTCATTCGTATCAAAGCGATGAAGAGGAAAAAAAAAAGACGTACAGGTAATATTACTAGGCATGCCTTGTGGTGTCGGCTTTACATGATCCGCACTAATGACGATAAGTTACGTAGCAAAGATGAGGAAGAGACTCACTAGTCTGGATAGAATATCTCCACTTGATATTGTGTGAAGTAGGTGTAGCTCGCGTTGTTGACCGCATCCACATCTACGTTCTTGTTAGTATTTCTATAGAGCGACTAGGCTCTTGAAAATACTCACAGTCCGCATTAGGGTTACTGCCCGAAATGATCACAGTGCCGTCCGGCAACAAAGACGCTGAAGAGTGATACATTCGTGGGATAGACGACACGCCTGCTTTAGACCATCTTTGTCCTGAAGGCTGAGAGGGGTCAAAATACCACGATTGATAAAGGGGATGATCTGCATATGATTCGCCAACAGCCCAGTCTTGAGTCCCGTACCCGGCTGTTCCAGTGCGAGCGCCGTTGACGTAAAAGAGTCGACCGTCAGGGAGATTAATGAACTAGATAAATGTCAGCCGCTTTGTATACTTGGTAATTGTCATACCACTCACGTTGCCCATGGAACGTCCTGTGTCAAGAGGATCATTCTGGTACCAAGTCAGATCGACATCGGGACTGATGTGCACACAGCTCTGGTTTGCCGGGTATTGACTGATATTCCAATCTGTTGTCCACTGATCCGATTCTAAAAATGTCCCTCCACAAAATATAATTGTCGCCGTCCAGTTGTTTTCAGGAGTCATGGGCAAGACTGCGGTTCCAGCGGATGCTGGATATACTCGGACACAATCAGGGATATCACTGATTGGGTATTCAATGTTATTTTTGTAATCAAAGATCTCGGCTTGGTACTCTGCTTGGACAAAGAGGTTGCCAGAGGGAAGAAGCCAGACCAGGGGGAAGAGATTCACAGGCATGGTGTTGAGAAGGAAGTTGAGGGTAAAAGGTTGGCCTTTGGGAGGAAAATATTCGACTGTAGGGTTGTTTTGGTTGTCTGCATAGTTGACATATCCTCCCCATTCTGATAGCAATTAGGATTTGAAAGCAGGTAAAAAATGCAGAAGGATACTCACCACAGCCGCCCATAATGATAGCTGATCCATCCTCCAACGTCTCGAGTGTCGGATACCACCGTCGACTGGTCATGTATAGTGCTGGGTCGTCCACCCATTCGCATGATTCGTCATCACACGGGTCGAGCAAGCGGACGGCCTTTCCGCCATCCCAGTCACCATATGGTGACTGTCCGCTCTGCTGAGTGCTTGGCATCGCTGCTCCGCCATAAGTGATTGCTTGATTCCCTCCTGGATGTGCAATGCGTCAGGACGGCAGTTCTTTTTGTTTTTTGTTTTTGTGACATGACAGCAGAATCTCACCCGCATTGAGCCACGTGCCGTTTCCTAGAACAGTACCCCCGGCACAGAACGAATTTGAAAGCACGTCCATCGTGCGAAAAGTGTTCGTGGCCAGGTCGTATTCCGAGGCCCATGCTGGATGTCCATTCACAGTCGCATTGTTATTTTCACTGTTTTCAACTGTTATCAGACATGGATACATAGAGACGTTTTCATCGGTGGATTACGCTCACGTCTTGTCTACGATATAAACCTTGTGCAAAGTGCCCAAGAACATTTGCTGGGCGGACACGCCAGACAGTCCAACATACTGAAACGTGTTTGCGAGTTGGGCTTGCGCAGGTAAAGCTGCCAGAGCTGCGAGAGAGAGGGCGTGAAGCAGGGTTGAAGGGGAGAGCATGGTCGGATTGATGATGAGGAAATTGGCGGCTTCACAGCAGACTCGAGATTCAAAAGCAGAGATACACGATGGCTGTGCAGCGGACGCCACGAAAACAACGCGACCGATGGTTAAAAAAAGGAGATCTTTGTGTATTTACGTAATTTATATCAGAAGGAATCGGGTGGTCCGAATACCGGATAGCGCCCGTGGGAAGATTGATGGAATGTCGTCATTGCTCCAGGCTTGAAGCGTGTCCGTCACTTTATCTGTTTTGCCTCGCTCTAACAAGAACACTCTTGTTGCTATATACCCTCTACATTTCCACCTTTGATTCAACACTCTTGATCGCACCTGCGGCCACTAACAAATCCACTATGCCTTCTGAACGTGTTATCCGTTTCACTCATACTTTCCTTTTCACCCTTGTCCTCCTTGCCTCTATCGTTGCTCTTGGCATTTCCGGTTCCCTTGTCGGCCACTACAACAGCAACGGCTATCCACCTGCTCATACCAATGCATACAGGGACAGGATAAGGATCTTGCTGGTGGCAAGTGTATGGACGACTGCATGGGGCTGTAAGTTGTTTGATAATATGTGTTTCATTGTGATTAGCTGACAATTTTTTTTTAAAAAACAGTGATTCTGACGGTTGGCTTCCAACTTCTTGGCCAAAGCCGAGCCTTTGGCCTTCTCACCCATCTTATTCCCATTGCCATTTCATTCATTCTCTACCTTATTGGCGTCTCGTCCCTTACCGCTTTGACCGACAAGGTTGACTGTGGCAACTCGGGCCAGACGTTTTCGCGATGCTCGGTTGTCAAGGGTCTCGTCGTCATCAGTTGGATTGATACGTGAGTGCATTTTGGCGAAAAAGATTGGGGTCTTTGCGGTTGCTCATAATATTTTTAGAATTTTGGTCCTGTTTGCACTCGTCTTTTTGATCGTCCTCTGCTTCATGGCGCGAGGGCGATACGGTGCTCATCGTTCAACTCTTTACCTCGAGTGATTTGTAAAGTTGTTGGTGGCATAATTAGTTTTGGCGGTGAAAAGAATGACGGAAAAGATAAATCGCAGAAAGATATTCGCAAAAATTAACATGTAGGAATACATATGATGTGTTTTATAATACGAGCTCTGCCAATCTCCATAGGCATCAGCGAGATGATCTGTAGGATGTAACATGTTCAATATACATATACAAAATACTGCTTCTAAATGTTTTTATTTATTATTACACACGCAACGCATCTAATAAGGCCTCTAGACAAAGCTTTGACCTGCGCCGATCAACAGCTGGGGAGCCTTGAGCATCAAGAATTCACCCTGTTCCCTTGGTATGGCATGGAAGATCATTCTCGCGATAACTTCGCCCTGTTTTATGTTTCAACTTTTGCGTCAGCTCCCAATATGCGCCATATTTCGGATGACGACTTGCCAGTTCAACAAAGCACGCCACAACGATCAACCAGATGATGATCCAAGTGAGTCGATGGGTTGCTTGTTCTTCGATATACTCATGGATGATTTCGAGCTATACCGTTTTATTTATATTTTAGTATATCAGATTGATCAATAGAGTTGGGCTTGATAATTACGTACCAGATCACCGGCAACTGCGAGCCTATCGTTCAGTACCTGGATCCTCGGACCGATCTCGAGGTACTCGTGAACGGCTTCGTACAGTGGGAAGAGGGAAGCTTCTGACCAGAATAACTCGGGAGTATCGAGGATGCCGCCACTCAAGTTGACGTCCATCCGCAATTTGAACAATCTACCTGTCATTTTGAGCGCTTCCCTCCTCGTCAACTGCAGGTGCCCTGTTATGGACAGTTCCTTGGGGAATGAGGCGGTAAGTGAAAGCGTCTCTTGCATGACAGACTCGTATATGCTCAGTTTTGTCGACTGCGCAATGGCGTGCGCGAGAGAAAGTTTGAAGAGGTGTGAGCGGGATTTGAATGTAAACATGTCGTTGTAGATCCGAGGGTTCTCGGCGTCTGGGTCGTGCTGTGTTGCGAATCAGTGGTGGGGTCGTTTATGCTGGAAAAAGAAAAATAAACATACCACATAGTGGAACTCTTCGATTTCCCAGTCGTCTTCGCCTAGACCTCGAGTCCAAGCCCCGGCGGTCTCTGCATCCTCCATGATTTCCTTTTCCTCGCCTTCGTTGAATCCAAAGAATACGGACACACCGTATGAGAAGAATATGGCTTCTGCCACGTTGTTCAGAGAAGCTTGCGATTTCCGTCGACGAGGTCTGTGCTGAGCCCTTGGAGAGGAGTGTGCCGTGTATTCCTCTGGCATTTGCATGCCTGTTGATAGGCGGCGGTGGTGGTGTGGCGGTAGATCCATGGGAGTGAGGGCTGTGGAGGGGGTGTGCTCGAGGTAGCCAGGGTGATCGGGAGATAGGTGTGTCCCCGGATCATGGTGCGTGTGTTCACAGGGGTGAGGCTCATCCTCGGGTTTCACGGCTTCATAATGTGTGGTTGGCCGCTCGCCTTCGCGCTCAGCCTCGCGCATCTCTCGCTCCCTTTCCCCATCTTGTGCGAGGACGTCTAGATCGGTACCGACGCCACTTAGGTCGCCACCGCCAGATGGAGAGCTGGAGAGAATATACTCTGCCGGCGTGGCTTCCGTCGGATCCTCGCGGGGAAAGTACGAGTCGTTGTAGCCTTGCTCCTCGGCCATGGTCATGCGCTCCATGAGGGAGACACCGCCGGGCGACTTGACGACGGGCGACGAGCGTACTTTGGTCGTTGCGTATCCCGGAAGAAGGGGCAGGTTGTAGATCTACGCACGGCGTCAGTCGCTGGGTGCTGGAGCAGGGGAAACGCCATACCGCATACACGCAATCGTCATAGACCCGCACGACGCTCACGCCATGTTCGCGCTTGAGAAAGGCCTGCAGCGCCTTGAGCTTGTAGCCCTCGGCGGTGGCATAGGCAGTGAGCCTGGGCAGCTTGTTCTCTTCCCGCTCGCGCTTGGTCATCTTCTCGGCGTCGCTGCGCTCGTCGGCGGGGTGCCTTCCGAGCGCGCTGCCGACTGAGCCGCGCCTGGGTGGGGTGGCGAGCGGGGACGGGGCCTCGACGGGGCCTTGGTGGAGGGGCGCGAGCTGGGGGTCCTCGGGCAGGAGGACATGGCGCTCGGTGGTCTTGGACGTGCGCACGGGGAGGGACTGCTTGAGCTGGCGGGCGGGGGTGCCTTTGCCGAGGGGCGAGGGGACGCGGGGCGCAGAGAGGTTCCTGAGATGGGCCGGGAGCGAGGAGAGCGAGGCGCCCTGGCGGAGGGAGGAGGCGGTCCGTGCGAGGCCTGGGGGTCAGCTGCTGCGCGGGGCGGGGGCGCTCACCTGGAACCGTGCCCGGGTTGCGCCTCGGCACGTTCGCCGGCGGGGATGCGCCCTGCGGCTTGGCGGTGCCTGGGCGGGGGGGCGCAGCTTGCGGGCGGGACATCGGGGGGGGGGTGGGGGGTGGGTGAGTGGTGAGTGGAGGAGTGGACGCGGGCGACGAAAAGAGGCGGCGTCGTCCATCTTGCGTTTCCATCTCCACTCCGCTCATCTCCCGCTTCATCCCCGCCATCGCCCGCCCCGCACCATGGCCTACGTCGCAGTCGCAAAGGCCCTCTACGACTACCAGCCACAGGACCCAGACACCGAGCTCGCCTTCCATGAAGACCACATCCTCTACATCATCGACAAGGAGGACAACGAGTGAGTCCCGCTCCCACAGCCACACACTCACACCCATGCAGCTGGTGGAAGGCAAAGCTCAAGGATGATAACGGCGGCGCAGACGGCCAGGTCGGCCTCGTACCCGCCACCTATGTCGAGGAGGTGAGTCCGTCCGTCCTGCCGCTGTCCCGGCACCTGTCGCGCTCCAGCTCCGCCAGCTCGACGACGCCAGCAACCACATCTCGGCTGACGCGCATCACAGATACCACCCATAAGCACCACCCGCGCCATGTTCGCCTATGAATCCACCTCTCCGGAAGAACTATCCATGTCAGATGAATCCGCCCTGCACGTGTACTCTGTCGAAGACGACTGGCTCCTCGTTCGACTGGACTCGGACCCTTCATCCAAGCTCGGCTTTGTCCCACGCAACTATTGCGAGCCCCTCGATGCGTCGGAGCAGGTCCAGGTTGCCGACGCAGCCGATACCGAGGCAGAGCTCGAGGCGCAAAGGCAGGCTGAGCACGAAAAGGAGCTCGCCGAGAAGCAGAGGCAGCTCAAGCTCAAGGACAAGGTCGAAACATGGAGCATCAGTGAGCTCGAGGGCAAAAAGAAGAAGAAAGGGACACTTGGTGTCGGCAACGCTGCAGTCTTTTTCGCATCTGATACTGACAAGGTGAGTGCTTCACAAGATGACATGTTTCTCATTTACACCAAAAAAATCTTCTTTTGCAGGCCGCTCCTGTCAAACAATACCCAATCACAGACGTCCTCTCCGTCAGCCAGCCTTCCTCCAAGAACCTCTCTCTCGCCCTCTCCACCCTCGCCGAACCCCTTCAGTTCCATTGCGGCAGCGCTGATACTGCACGCGCCATTCTTGCCAAGCTCGAGCAAAGCAAAGCTGCCGCAGGCGAGGCCCTTGAATTGCTCAACAACGAGGCACAACCTGTCTCTTCTGAAGACGAGGCCGAACCCGAGCCCGAACCCCAACCCCAACCGGAGCGCGCACCACAACCCGCTTTCACCCCGCTTCCTCCTCCCCCCCATCCTTCCCGCACCATCTCCGCCACCTCCAACAACTCTGAACCAAAGGGTGTCCGCTTTGCCGAGCCCGAGCCCGCGCTCGAGCCCGCGCCCGCGCAAAAAGGTGAAGAAGAAGCAGCGACCGTTCTCTACGACTTTGATGCCGCGGGCGATGACGAACTGACGGTAAAGGAGAACGATACGGTAGCCATCGTGGACAAGGAGAACGACGAGTGGTGGCTCGTCAAGGATTCAAACGGTCAGCAAGGTGTAGTGCCCGCCGCGTACCTTCAGCTCAATGACGGCTCTGTCCCTGCTCCCTCCGCTTCTGCCGCGGGTGGACCTGCCGCGTACGATGAGGACGATGAAGAAGAGTATCGTGCATCCGAAGCCAAAGCTGAAGCCGAAGCCGAAGCCCGTGCCGCCCAGCAGGAATCTGAGCGTCAGCGTCAACTTGCCGCAGAAGAAGAACGACGTCGGATTCAAGCGGCTGCCGAAGCTCGTCGCATGCAAGAAGAAGAGGACAGGCAGTTGGCTATCCAGATTGAGGAAGAACAAAAGGAGAGGGCAGCAAGAAAGGCTTTACGAAGACAAGAAGAGGAACGAAGACGACGAGAGGAAGAGGCCAAAGCGGCGTAAGTTGGGTTTAAAAGACATTTTTTAATGACCCATCCCTGACTTTGAAACTGCGTAGGAGGGAGAACGCCCGGGCTGGAGGATTGCAGCCGCCTCAAATCACGAAAAGGCCGTCGGGCAACGATGTGGCCGCAGCTGCCAACAGGCTTCCCACCAGAGGACATGCCGCTCCCGCACGACCTCCTGACAATGCTCGTTCCAGTAAGTTTTTAAAAAACTTGTTCTCCTTTCTAGTGATTCACTCATCTTTCTTGTTTCCGCAGAACCCAACCCCGCCAAGGTCCGCACCTGGTCCGATAAAAGCGGACAGTTCGACGTCGAAGCTGAATACCTCGGTCTGCTCAATGGCAAGGTCCGCCTGCACAAGCTCAACGGAGTCATTATCGACGTCCCACTCGAAAAAATGTCTGCGCGCGATACCGAGTTGATCAGGAGGCATGAAGCAAAGAAGGCTAAAAAGGCGAGCATGGATGAAGATGACCGACCGCTGGGCCAGCAGCCTACAGGTAGACGACCAGGACAAAGGTCGGTCGAAAGCACCCACAGGAGCGAGGAACCGATCCCCGCTGAAGTCGTGCGTGCCTCCAAGGCGGCAGCAAGTAAACGCCCCCCATTCGACTGGTTCGAGTTCTTCCTTTCCGCCGGGTGCGATATGGACGACTGCACCCGCTATGCTACCAATTTTGAGCGTGACCGTATTGACGATAGCATCCTACCCGACTTGGATAACGGTACACTTCGCTCCCTCGGTCTGCGCGAAGGCGACGTGATCCGTGTGCGCAAAGTCATCCAGAGCAGGTTCTCAAAGAAGACACCAGAGCAGCAAGCGCAGATTGAAAAGGATGAAGAGCTGGCGAGGCAGTTGCAAGAACAAGAGGCGGGTGGCAAGCCGCCTGGACTGTTTACCGGTCCCAATGGGAAATTGGCCAACAACACTCGAAGAGGGAGGCCGGAAAAGAAGTCGACCGGTCCAGAATCAGTCGACGCCGCTGCATTGGCTGCTGCAAGCGACAAGCTTGCTCAAGTCACTCTTACACCCACCCCGCCCAGTGCTCCTACGCCTCCACCCGTGATTTTGACTCCTCCCACCGTTGAGGAAAAGAAGCCGGCAGCAGCACCTGCCACTTCAACCGGGTTTGACGATGACGCCTGGACTATCAAACCCATTTCCAAGCCTTCCTCTCCCGCCCCTGCCACTGTTACGACCAGCTCATCCCCCGGGCCGTCTGCTGCTCCCGTCTCGACTTCTCCCAAGGTAGCCAACAACACCGACTCTCTGCTTGCTCAGATCAATGCGCTCAGGCCCGCGAGTACAGGCATCAGCCAGAATAACACGGGCGGAAGCTTTGACAAGTTTTCCCACATGACGGGCGCAGGCGCGCCCCGAGCACCGTCAGCACCTGCTCAGCACCCAGCCGCCCAGCAACCACAATCCCAGCTATCACCTCAGCCTACCGCCCAGTCACAGCAGTCCTTTGTTCCCAACGCGTATGGCCTCGGTGTGCAGAACTCGGGCCAACCGATGTCGATGCTTGCTCAACAAACAGGCATGTCCAACTCTTCCAACGCTCCCCGTGGCCCGCTCGCCCCCGTCCCCGTAAACCAGGGGCTTTTGAACCCCATGCAACCGCAAGCCACAGGGATGTTTGTTCCAACTCGAGATCTATTGCCGATGGGTGCTCAGCAAACTGGATTCCAGCCGCAACAGCAACAGCCTCAGACTACTTCCAGCTTCCATGCTCAGCAACAAATGATGCCTCAGCAAACTGGGTTCTTCACCGGTCAGATGGGTATGCAGCCTAGTAAGTGGCAATTTTGGATTTTCGTGAATGGCGCACTAATCTACCCATAGACTTTACTGGCTTTCCCCAACAACAACAACAACAACAACAACAACAACAGTCCACATTTAACACCATTGCCTCCATGCCCCCTCCTCAACCTCAACAAGCTCAGCAGGCCCCTGACAAGTTTGCGCCTTCAAACATCTTTGCGGCTATGAAGAAGACGGACTTTGGTAAACCCGAGGAACAACAACCTCAAGCAGCTGGTGTGTAGAAAAAAGGGAAAAACCCCTCGGATGGTGCGATGAGTGCTGACATCTGGAACAGGCAAATACGATGCCCTTCGTCCACTCACTACAGGCTATAACGGCGCGCCGGGTATGATGCCTCAGCAGACTGGCATGATGGCTCAACCTACCGGGATGATGCCGCAACAGACTGGTATGATGGGTATGCAGGGGCAGGGAATGCCTGGAATGATGTCCCAAATGACAGGGTACAACCCGATGATGTACCAAAATCAAACAGGGTATGGGTACCGATAGATTCTTGTTGTGAGCGAGGCAAAACTAAAGGGCGAGATTGTAAGCAATGTGTACTGTGCAAGAATTAAGAGTGTAAAATCAAGGTAGCCTATTGATACCTCTTTTTACAATATGGTTTATGCAGTTTCCCGACCGTTTTCAGTCTTTAGGGTATGCAATCGGATTATTACTGCAGCGTGCATGCCGTATACTATATCGAAGTAAAAAGTAAAAAAAGCTCATCTAGATAGTAATGTGAAGAATCCAACAGTGTTGACAAACACTTGCTCCAACAGTCTCAGACTACGAGCTCAAGGTCCATAATTCTGCCATCCCCATTTATCATTGTTCCATTGCCCAGAATCGTACCCATCCCAGTCTTTCGTGACGGAATCTTTCGTGGCGGAAGATGGGTCAGAAGCAGAGGCGGAAGTCGTGTGATCGATGGCCATAATAGCGTCATCAATGCCAGCGGAATTATTAGACTGGCCTTCGTTTGAAACATCTTGATCCACAGTCCCGCTACCGTCCCCTTCACCATCTAAATCATCCTTATCGGCCTTACTCCAAACCCCAATGGCCGGAGTATATCCTCCAACAGCCCCGTTGAATGACGGACTGGTCGCAGTAGGTATTACCGTCGTCTGTAACAGAGTTGGTGCCGATGCTGTAGTTGATCCATTGCCGTCGATATCGGATAAAAGGTGTGTATCGATTATGCGAGGTTTGATCACATATTCATAGAGGGCAAAGCCACCTACTGCTAAAGCGGCAAGGAGCAATAAAACGCAAAAGAGGATACAGCAGCACTTTCCTCTTGAGCGACGGGGCGGAGGAGGGACGCCTTTTTCAATGTCAGGAGAGGAGGAACGAGACATAACTAATAGCTTGTAATCAGTTTTGCGAGTTTATGTCGCAGCTAAATGCACCTACTAGTTATAAGGGATGGCTGGAAGAAACGTTCAACGTTTGTCTCACTGATGTGACCTGCACTCAGTGGAAGAATAAAAGGCAATCTCGAAGACGCTTTTGTTGTTTCTTCAGATCACCCGGTATACACGGTGCAAACAAGCTACCCACCTAATCTGGAATGGTTGAGTTACGAAATGGAAGAAAGGGGGAAACGGAAAAGAGCTGGGAGGGGCAGGTGGTATATATATATGCATTCCAGTGTAGTGGGCCAGAATAGATTGCCAACCTGCGCCCGCACCCTCACCATCAGCTTTACGCATACAGTTTACACTTGCACTCGCCCACATCCTGAACCATCAGCAGTTATTAGCCTCCTTCGAAACACCAGGTAGGATCAAATTTGGCTTGGAAAGGACCCATGCTGCTGATCGTTCGGGAGTTAGTTTCCCATCTTCAGGGTTGTTAATCAGCACAAGCCAAAGGGCGGTGCACGGGCGCTACAGTGATCATCAACAAGACTCGACTATTACTATCACTAGCTTTGTCGTCCTGTCGATTGATGATGGCGATCGATGGCCGGGTTATGGTTACTTTCATAATAAGTGGAGCAAATGGGAAGCTGCTCTGGGCCGTCCCCTGTGGTAAGTTCGCCTTGGAATGTATGCCCACCAGAAGATAAGAATAATATTAAAGATGGATTTTGCCGTTGTTCAACGACAGACGCGGCGATATAATCAATACATAGTAGGTATCCGACGGTGGCATATTATAAATTCCAGCGAGAACGAGCGACTTCTTGTTGCACTTTGATGCCTCATCTGGATTTATCCCGTCCAATGATGAGATTTTTTGAGAAAAGGCATGATGGGTGCTGCGCAAGTCCGCTAAATAGCCGTGTACTAGTACAATTAAATAAAAAAAACGAACCAGGCTTTTATTTGCTTCTTGCTTCTTCTCTTTTCCTGAAATTGTTACGGTGGGCTGTACCAAACAAACGGTGGGAATACATAGAGCTCAGGTTGATTGTCGGCGGGTATTCATATGTATGCTCATTGGTGGTGTTTAAATTCAAGAACATTTCATATCCGCTAGACGTAAGAAGAAGTATATCCGCTTTTCTTCAATAAAAGAGTGTTTGTCGTCGGTTGGAGGAGGCATTTAACTGAAAACAAAGGGACCTCAATATAGATCGAATGACATGTCAAGAAAGAAAGTAGAGTCTTGTTAGATAATACAGGTACCATATATTAAATAATTACATATACAACACTATGTATGAATGTCCAAGCTTATATAAAATGTCCAATCTTACGAGTCTATCGCTTGTATCTTCGGATAGCGTTTGAGCGAGTCAATTTCCTCGATTTTCTCTTGTTGTTCCAAGAATAGGCCGGCCGTGATGGACTGATATCCCTGAGCGAAGCGCGAGCACGCCTGATCGACTCGGAGGGGGAGAACTCTGAAAATGCAGAAAGCACGATCTGTTGACCTTTGTCCAGTAAGTCTAAGCAGACAGTATCGCGTTTAGTTGCTTTGAGAGTTGGTGGCTCATCGCATATAGGGGAGGAATTTGGAAGCACCTCCACCCACATCGCGTCTTTGGCCTGCTTGTCCTGGAAAACGATTTCGGAAGTGGCCATGGAATTTCCCATCTCCTTTCCGCTTGCTTGGCGAGCCGGCACAGGCGTATCCCCCTCCCTAAAGTCGATAGCAACCGAATTAGGAACGTTGGCATCTTCCGACTCATCTTTCGTAACGTCCTCATCACCACCGGCAGCCGATATTTGGGAAGCGCTAATGGACCTGATGGAGTATTTGTCGGCCATGCAGGAGACATCACACCACATGTCACTTGCTATTCTGGTCTCTGAAGAAGATATATTGCAGAATCCATCATAAGACTGGATGACTTCAGATGGCTGATATGGGCGGCGTGGAAGATCTTTCTGCGTACGAAAACGCTTAAACGGATTGAAGGATGCAGTAGGTATGCAGAAGATCGACCGCCTGGGTGGCTTGGCCTCCGGGAAACTGGGGTTAGAAAGGGAAGGGTTAGGCTGTGAGGAAGGAGCATCTGGGTGATAAATAAAAGGTGTGATAAGCGTTTTAGGCTAAGACAGGTGTTAGCGGGAAACGCACATCAGGGGCAACTTGGCTCACCATGTTACTTTCTTGTTCTACGGTCTCAAGTTAGGAAGAATGGTAAAAGTAATCTCGAAGATCTGTTTATATCTGTTTAAAATGAGTTGCTGGGGCTATAGACGAAGATGGGGTGCTGTATATATGAGTGCCTTGAGTCTGTTATCCGAAGCACCTGGCTCAAAGTCCTATTTCCGCCGTCGCTTAACGTGACCACGGTAAACGTTTCGACCAGACCGTGTGAGAACTGGCACCATCAACCAATTTTCACTTGAAGTGAGGTTTGGACGGCGTCCGCGCTGCGGGAAATCGTGGGCGGACGAGATACTCGAGAAACCCGGGAGAAGATACGGAGTGCCACGTCGCATAGTTAGCCAAAGAGACTGTCTGATTGATTGCGTAGAAAAGAGGATATAGAGAGGATCCCTTTGCCATTAACTTTTGGCAAAAGGAGACGGTTGAGCTCAACGACTTGTTTTATCGCGGCATTTCGTAAAAGGTGCCGCTCTTACGTATCCGAACCTGATAAACATCTGTCTTCACAGCTACGTACAGAAATGAGGGCCACATGTCTCAACCTTACTCAAAATATTACTCTTCCTCGCCTGTTGCAGTTTTCCCTCATGTGGCATGAAGAATGAAGGATTAATATGTCAGATGGCCACGAGCAAAGCTGAGAGGTTTAACGCAGCTTGTTCTGTACACCACGTGTGCGTGCATGCCCCATCTGGCTCTGGCGCCCCAATTCAACCTGACGATGACATACAAGTAAGCGACGACTGCTGAATCAGACTCCGGGCAGAGCACTATTGTACCTGTTATTACAAGTAGATATATAATAGCAATAAGAATGTCGTAGGCATAAACAAGGATGCACAATGGCCAAAGCATGTGGAGGCAGACATCCTGATACATTGGAAGTCCTTTTGTACCCCTTCGTCTTCTATTCTTGAAATTTAAGGAATTGTTCGTTCACGAACAACCGCCAGAGCAGTATCCCCCTCCATTGATGCCACATCCCCAGCAGCTGATCGCCCCCACCCCGGCACTCGTCAAACCAAGAGTTATCACACTGACGACGCCTTCACCCAATACAAACCCGCTCGCGACCACTATCATCAACAGTGGCGTTTCTCCTGTTCTGGTGGCTTTTGCAGCGCGGTAAGCAATGTATCCGCCGATTAACCTCGCAATCGAGAATGATGGAGAATTGAGAAATCCGACGGCGAATGCAATACCAGAAGGAAGAAGAGTGACGAGCCTTGACGAAGCGATGGACGCGGGGAAAGACGAACGGAAAGCTTTGACGAATGAGAGACATGCGAAAAGAGCACCAAAGCCTAACATAAAGGGTATGACGTGAGAAGGAAGGTGACCGTTATTGAGCAGGCGCGCAAGATTGAGCCTACGTTCCGTGTGAGTAAAGTTCTATGACCAAAAAGCTGACGCACCAGATACCAGCAGAAGGAACAGCAAATTCAGGACCGGGAATGGTATACGCTGAGGTATAGAACTTGTAACCCGCAGTAGCTACAAATACACTCGCCAGGCTACCAATCATTTGACCGTAAAACTGACTTCTAGGAGAAGCCCTGAGAAGATGACCAGTCTTGAGGTCTTGCATGAGATCACCTGCTCTGTCGAAAGATCAGCCCGCAAATCACCAAACGCATGAAGCTTGAACAAACTGTTGAGCTCCAGCCTAGATGACATATGATTAATAAACCTCCGGCGATGAACCAAAGAAAGCTTACCTCCGCTACCCCGCCAGCAATGATATTGGCCACGACATTACCCGGTTGTAAGATGGCGAAGAAAAGTTGGCTAATCTTCCCGATCCCAGAAACCTACCCAGCTCGGTCAGATCACCATTTGAATGTCACCTGCATGACCACTCACAGGGTTTAGATCAGTCTCTCCCAAAGCTCTCACACCTATCAGACTCAGGACACTAGCCAATAGCAAACCGATGGCGGTTGCCCAAGGATGTATCCCATCAGAGCCAAATACAAACCAGACCAGTATGACACCCATCACACCGCTAACTCCCAAGCCCCATAACACCCATGAATTTGGAACCAGCCTTTCAGGAGGCTCATGTTCTGGCTCCTCGTCCTTGTCTGGCGGAGTGAAGTAATCGTCTTCTGCCGAGACTTGGGAGGAGGGTGATCGCGGTGCGGAAGCGAAGATGCCAGGTCGGTAATTGCGCTGGCGGTACTGGCGAAAAGCAGTAGAGACATAAGAAAAAGTGATGGGGAGCAGAGAAATGATTGACTCGGCTATCATGATGGCTAGTGCAACCCATAGCTGCAACATAATTAGAGCCTGGACATTTATTTTGAGCCATTACTCACAATCCAACCTCTAGCTCCATCCGTTGTAGATGAAACTGGACCGGGTGCCCATCCAAGATGTTTTGATAAGGGTGAGAGCATAGCCCATCCTACTACCATTCCGATATTCATCGAAACAGTTACAGGGAACCCCATAATGATCCCTGTCGTAATTTATTAGCTTGGGCACAAATGGAGGACGTATTTCGCACCTTGACCGACATAGGATAGTGAAGGCGTGAACCTACTTGCCATCAGCAACTGTGGATATGAAGAACCAGAGATGAACCTGCCACCACATCCAGCTGGCTGCAAGACTTGACCCAAATGGAAGACTCAAAACGTCAAATACTGGGATGGAGAATAAGATGGGGAAAAGGAAGCTTAAAACCTGGATGGTATTCAAAAATCAGATTGGCTTATCATACTTTCTGCTGAACCTAGGGCTCAACTCACAGTAAGACTGCCACTAGCAATGAAACTAGCCCCCAAAGCCCACCATCCCTTACCAGTCATGATATCCACATCCTTTTCTTCTTCCCACTCTGCCTCTCTATCCTCACCCCATTCGTCCTCCTCGTCGTTATCATGCCTGCGGCTCCGATTAGGCGAGACAGAAGTTGACGAGCGACGTAAACGGCGATATGCCGTGGTTCGTACCCCTTGCACTTCAACGGGGGGTGTATGGTGAAGAAGAGAGATGAGCTGTGCAGTTGCAGCTGAAAACATAAGATGAGTTAGAGAATGCCAGGACACAGTAGCTGGTCGTGACACGTACTGCCTGAGGGGAAAACAAGTTTCTCTTTCACAATAACTTGCTTACGCAGCGGTACCGCCAGGAACACCCTGCACAGATATGTTTATCATGAGTGTTTGGGATACGTTGACGAGGACTAACCACTTACCCAAAAAAAGCTACTGCCAGACACCACATGATCAGATCACCCCATCCCATGAAGAGCGGCTCTCGCCCGTCGATCTCCGGGCTCATCATGCTCAACGCTGGTATGATTCCTACAAGGCCGGCGGCGAGGGGCATAGTACCGGTAGCCACGGCTGTTGTCTGTAGCACGACGTTCTCTTGAGGTGTGAAAGGTCTCATGGACGGGAACAATCGAGGAAGGAAAGTAGGAACGCGGAATATTGCAAATCCAAGGAGGGCGGATTGCAGAGACATCATTGACACCCATCCTAAAAGGAATGGCTTAGCTGACAGAATGTTGTGGTCTACGAAATTGACACGCACCGGTTTGAAGCCCAAAGTATATATTGGTCATGCAGAGCACCACTCCTACCCCGAGCCCAGCCAAAATCGCTCTCAGTGTAAAATCCCCTTCGATAGGTTCCTCCATGTCTAGATACTCCCCATCTAGGTCCTCGTCTTCCATTCCCTGTGGTATGTACTCCCGCATACCTCTGGATGATGTCGGGGAGCTTGGAGATGTCAATTCAATATTCCGTGCAACTGATAAGCAACGACTTACACTGGATTCATGATTGAGGATGGAGTGTCTGTTCTCCGCGGATGCGATATGTGGAGGACAGCAGTAGTAGTAGTATGCTGAGTCTGTTGGGATACAGATCTCCTTGTTTAGATGGATTTATGTAGGGGCGGTGTTCTTCTCGCTCCTGTTTCCTATCACACCCACTCAAAACATTCGCCCTACGTAGTGAGTTATAGTAGTAGTAGTTCCCTGTTATTGTCGGCGATGAGCGACACGTTTCGACCTGACGTCACCATATATATAAATAATACCTGAATGAATGAATGATGTTCCGATCTGGCCGGCGGAGGCCGGCGGAAGGAGTGGTGGGCGAGTCAATCATGAAAGTATGAAAACATAAGATTTGTACATGACATGAATATAGGAACAAATATATTTGAATGCGTACCGAGTATTATTGTGGGGCTATCGATGACAAGAGTTTTTAAGTCATGATGCCGTATATAGTACACAGATCGAATGAATGATTTGTGGTGATAATGTTAAAAACACAGCGAAGCCTAGCTTGATAAAAGAGAGGGTACCATGACGGGCATGTGAATTGCTGAGTTGGTTGAGTACCTTGATTGGAGTAGAAAAGAAAATCCCGATGATGATTACTCGAGATTGAAGGTCCGAAGGATGGCGCAATGTGTTGAAGTCGCCTATCCAACATTTTCCGACCGTTAGGGCCTAGCTGGGAATCTTGCTGACTGATTGATGCTGTGTGTTATCCCGGTCAATGCTTGGAAGTCGCTTGCCAGCGTCTTATATCTTTCCATAGGCCCCCAAAATCATTGGCTCTTCCATGACAACGTCAATTTCGGAGCCTGAATCTGAATCCAAATCGGACATCGCTTTTGCCAAAGCCAAGTTTCGCTCAGGAATTCGGTCTCGACATTGCCGCCGAGACAGGGGGGACCCTTCTGCAGTAGGTAATGAGAAAGAAAAGTTGGGCTGTTTAGGGTGTGGGGCTCCTGCCGCTGACGTTGGCGACAAATATCTGGACGATAGTCAGTATATACACATTCTAAAAATAGTTCTGCTTACTGGTTCTGTTCACCATTATCGCCATAGATAGCAAAACTTCTCCTGGATGAACCAGTCGGTGGAGTTTGTAAGGTCATGGCGCTCCTGCCGGATGTCGAACGGCTCAGAGACTCTGACGACTGTGCAGTGTATTGATCTCGAATTCGGAGATCGTTCAGACCAGATAATATGTGATGGAAACCGTTTGCCGTGGCTGGTTTAGGAGAACGGCTTGCATGTGTGTAGCGAGGGGAGGGATAAGATGTTACCTACAGTATTATCGACGTCAAGTCCTCGCAATCTCAACAGCCCCAAAGCGGTCAGCTTACGCCTAGAATGATCTCATTATTTTCCTGTCGTTCGGACCTTGTAGTAGCATCAGGATGCTGATATATACTAGGTTTGCCATCCGAACTGGGTGCAAAACTCAATCGGTGGTCGCGTCGCTTAGTAGGAGTCGAGTGGAGAATGTTAATTGGACTAGCGGAATTGCTAGACCAATGGCTGGAGGATGAGGGGCTAGAAAAGACCCCTGCATACCATTCCTTCCTCGTCTGCCTTGGACAATCAGTGAAATCAAGAGGCATTGATGCGCCGCAAGTCGTTCGTATGTTCGATTCTGACAGAAAAGCTGGCGGACTGCGAGAAGATTGAGAGAGATTGACAGCTAATTGAAGTGATGGAGTGTGTCGGCGAGGTGAAGGGGTCTGTTGTCTGGGACGTTTCTGTTTCCAAACGTCAGCCCGCGGTATTGGGCAATAATATAGTTCATCCTCCTGTATCCCGATATTTCGCGGCAAAGATGAGCACCCACATGAGCTCGAACCATTGTCTCGGCCTGGCCACGACCTGTAGAAGGAGAAATGGCGGTGTGAAAGCTGACGAGGTCATCAGGATCAACATCTAGGAGACGTTTCTGTCCCAGCATCCCTGGGCGGATAGGGAAGGGCTCAAAGAATTGTCAGGGAAGAGTGGCTGTGAGGAAGGAAGGAAAATGAAGGACGAAAGACAGACGCGTCGCGTCAATGTGTGGGTGGGGCCGGAGTTGCTCGGACCGAGAGCCGGGAGATGCCGAACGAAGGTTCGTAACCATTCAGCGGGCTACAGAACGTAATACTGTAATTACATGAACAAGCTGTCAGCTGACGTTCACTGTAGCTCCGGTGGGTCGGACGAAGCAACACAGCCAGTACTTACTTACCCGATAAACGACCCTCCATAAATAGCATCGTCCAAAGTACATTCCTTTCATTATTAAGTTCGCAACGCAGAGACAGCCGCTAATCCAAAATGACCACCCATAATCATCCTGTTGTCGAAGCTGAACTCGTACTCGAAGCTCAAAACAACCTCGGTGAAGGTATGGCGTTCACCACATTATTCTAATGATTGAGTGGCTTACTTTGGCATGAAAGGAGTTGTGTGGGATTCGAGGACTCAACTTCTCCACTGGGTAGACATCTTTCGTTCAGAACTCCATACGTAGGTATAGTGTAGTTCGTTGGCCATTTTAGTCAGCTTCATCTGCTTACTGATAGGGATGTCTTCATGATCTTTTAGATTAGACCCTGCTACAGGGAATCGCTCAATTGACGTTTACCCGCAGTCCCCCTGCCTTTCATACATCACTCCTCGTGCCAATGCACCTGGTTTCATCGCGACCAACGCTTCATCTCTTGTGGTACTCCCGCCTGCAACAACGCCTACCACCACAAGCCCTACTCCTGTCAAAAGGGAGTATGAAGCTGTCCTTGATGAGACCCTGGATGCTAAACTCGTCGAAGATGGCGTCATAAGGTTCAATGATGGTGGGGTAGATCCCGACGGCAGGGTGTGGTTTGGAAGCATGGGCATCGATGAAAGCAAGCCCGAAATGCCGGGGAAGCTATTCGTGTATGTAAAATTATCCTGTTCTTTTAAATCCACTAGCTAACAGAATGACCAGATGGGATGGAGGAAAAGCGGTGGAGACCATGAACAATGTCGGTGTGTCAAACGGTCTGGGGTGGTCTCCTGACGGTCGAACCGTCTGTACGTATCCAATCACAGTCTACTGTTGCAAGCTAGCTTACAAGCTATCAGACTATATTGACTCCCGGTACGACCTTGTATCGGCTTACAACTATTCGACGACTCCTCCTTACTGGTCTAACAAACGTACATTTGCTCTTCCTCCACCGGCACTTGATGCTGAGAATCCCACTCATGGCGCTTATGATGGGCTCTGTGTTGACGGCGTGGGGAACGTGTGGGTGGCTAGGTGGAGGGATGAGAGGGTGGTTGGCTTCAATCCTGAGGGAAAACTTATCGCAATGGTCACGCTGAAGGGATGCAAAAACCCCACTATCCCATGTTTTGGAGGTGAGCTCTCGTCGTAATTGGTTACCTAGCAAGCTCCTGACTGAATTCCACATGATAGGCAAAGACCTCACTACCATGTATATTGTCTCGGCGACTTCGTATCGGGGCGGAGATGGTGATCATCAGAAATGGCCCAGATCGGGCGACCTTTTTAAGGTTGAGTGCGGACCTGGGACAGAGATGGGTAAGATTTTGGGTGCAGGCTGGAAAGGTGCGGAGAGGCATCGTGCCCAGCTTTAAAGCTGTGGAAATGTATCCTATGAAAGATGATGTAAAAGTATTTCGAGCTTAGAAAGCACCCTTATATCTAGGCGTTCCTCACATGCGAACAGTTTTTAAAGCTGCCATTATTTGTTGCCGTTCTCTAAGCGCACTTAACCTTTCTATACTAAAACTGTTTTGCCCATAGACTAAAGGTTTTGAGAATTTAACCATACATGGTTCCCAAAGATAATACGATTTTCCTCTACAATTGCGGAGTTCAATTCTCTTGACAATAAAAATAGTTGATGAACGGCTTCAACCTTAACCCAAGGATGTTGAAGACAGGGGTCGTCGTATTCTGGTCAAACATTGAGTCATTCTAAAGGATATTCACAAGATGACTACTCACAACACGGTTGTCCCTTCCTCCCACAATTATTTCTCCCCCTTCTTCCTCGATCCATCCAAGAGCATTGGCCCAAATCTCCCGCCTTGCGTTGCGCCTCTCATCCTCATTCTTCCACCCACCCCCAGGAGCGACAGGTTCGATGGCTGGAAGCCCCTTGGATGCGTCGAATTTGAGACGATTAGACGACACGGCGGAAGGAGAATGGCTCATCTTATGCTGAGCGATAGAAAGACCCGAGAGATTGTTGCAAGTATGGTATTGATCGGGACGTCTTTACATAGTTAGCTTGCTACTCACCGAGTCACAACCGTAGCAATGACTTACTTCCCGGGCTTATCACGAAGACCACCTGTGGAACCTGGATCCTGCTGAGCTGCAACAAGAGTGAACTCTTGCAAAGCGACTATAGAGGAGAGCAAGTCAGCAGTGACCTTATATTGTCGACATGCGACGAACCCCGGTTGAAGGTAGGTGGTATAGCTAATAAGGGTCGCACTGTCAAAATATGAATTCGTCTACGGGGTTTGCCTACTCACGAGGAACGTCCTCCCAGTCACCTTCCTTCTCCTCTTCTTCAATGAGTTCAACTCGCGACTTTTTCACTTTTTTGCTCTTTTCTCTCCTCACTAATTCTTCTGCTACGGGGGCTCCACCGCCAACCCACCATGAATAACAACCGTCAACCAATTTATTTGTCCGTCCCCTGAAACCTCCTCCTTCAATAGCTTCTCCCTGTTGAAGGACAGTCCATCGAAGCGCTGCACTGGCATCAATGGATGACGGGAAAGAAGGAAGAGGTACAGAGGTAAGAAGGAAGTGCGAATTCAGTGAACAAGAAGTATATCCACCGTGTGCCTCTGCCATAGAAACTCTACAAGAGGGTTCCGATGTTGGAAGGGCAGAAGTCGACGGGACAACTGAAGGGAACGGGAAAGAGGCGCAAGCGAAACCGCCTTCATAAGTCTGGCAGGCAGAGACAAATTTATCGACATTGTGTAAAAGTTCCGGTGTAATGATGTCAAGAAGAGTAGCAACCACCAACAGACAATATGTCCCTCTTGAGATTTGCAAGTGAGCTACTAATATTCTGATCGAAAAGAACTTACCGGACATCAACTTCGCCCCCTTCACAAACGACGAAGCCACCATCGGGTCTCTTACACCTCATAAAGAACTCATATAGGCTCTGTCTAGCATCTGCAAGATCCTTCCAACCACCTGTCGGACCGTCGTTACCTGTGATGGCTAGAGAGCAGACAGAAGCGTAGGTGGGTAGCAGGTGAGGGATTTGAGAATTGGCAGGGCCACCAGCGAAACCGCCCTTTGGCGAAAGGAAGTGAAGCAAAGTCGACACCACCCTGTCAAGGAAGTCAGTCAAAGCTACAAAATCCATGCAGGCGTCAACTCACCTGTCCTTTGTTCCCTGGTCAAGAGCCACGCCCAAGAGGTCAAGAGAATGCACCGTCCAGAATATTAACCATGGTCGGCTAGCATCGAGGCTCACAAACTTTCCCGGCAATTGAAAGAAAGTAGAGGCAAGAAATTGGGTATGCTCTTGCTTCCTGAGACCGGAATATATTTTGCCATGCTGCGAGACGAGGGCATTGGGGTCAGCGGTGAGGTCGAATAATTGAGAGATGAGATCTTCGGTTTCTGCTTGCTCGTCGAGAGTGGCTGAGGGTCTCGAATTTGACGGAAGAGGCGTGGAAACAAGAGAGTATACTGAGGGAGTGAATTCTGTAGCCATTATATTAGCTACTTGGGCAGAGTGCCAGAAGAGAGTAGCAGCTGTATTGATATATGTACCGAATTGTGATTATGGCCGTCGCCGGGCTTGAGCTGCAATGTCCTATTGTTCTCCTGGCCAGCCTCCACTCTGCCCGGAGACACCGCATGCCTTCCACATCCCTGTTCTTCGACTACGTCGATTACTCAGCCTGCCTTCTCTTACTGCAGATTAGTACTTAGGCATGCTGCGTCTCTCGGCCACTTGTTACCCGGGCGTGTATGTCGATAAATTGGTCCCAGCAGCAAAGGACAGATTCCTCATCTCACTGCTTGTTCCAACAAGTTCCCACCGCCTCTCCACGCCCATGCATCTTTTCGTCTAGCACCCACAAATCAACCATGCCAAGAACTCATGCCACCGCTTCAAGCATATCCGTGAGTCACACTATGTAAAAACACGGTGGTCAATCGCCGAGACCACCCCCGTACCCGATTGCGATAACGCCCTCGCTTGTCCTCTTCGATGCCCACCAACTTTTTTCCTTTTAATTTGCTCTTTATACAGTTTCTTTGAAAACTGCTCCCTAGTTCTCTCCATTTTCCCAACTTGCTCACAGATGGAACTCCTTTCACAGGTACCGACAAGCTTGGTCTCAGGCCTTCGCTCGTTAATAGGCAGCTTCACCAGCTCGTCCACTCCTCTACTCCCCTTCATCTCCAAGCCTCGTACGTCTACGTCCTCTTCTATTATAGTAGACTAACGCATCTGCAGTCAAGCTTATTCTTCTTCTTCTATTTCTTTCGCATTCCCCTTCATGGCCTTTTGTCTGGCATGTCCGTGTATGGTGGCACGGCGTCAAAGCATATTACCTTGCATGGCACAAGGGGCGAGCCAAGTACCTTGCTGACTGGAAAGCCCAAAATGATAAAAATGGAGGTATCAGAAGTCTGCGTGTGCGACATAAGAGGATTGCCGGGGTCGACGACTGCGATTACAACATGCATTTGAGCAACTCGTGGGTTCATGATATATTAGTGACCGAAATGTGTTCTTATCAAGCGTAGGTCCTATGCCAAGAATTCGGATGCTTTGAAGATGGATTGGTGTATTAAAGCCCTTTCACCCTCTTTTACTGCTCGTGGAACGTATATGGCTCTTGGAGCCACACATTACGTCTTCTTCAAGGAGATACCCATCGGATCAGAGTACACAATGGAGGCCTACTGTTTGGGTTGGGATGAGAAATGGATGTATCTCGCTTGTGAATTCATTCTTTATCCCAAGAAGACGTCCAAAGCAGGGGCTGCAAAAAACAAAGTGGCGGCTGGTGTCGTATCCTCAGCTCCTCACATCGTGCCCACTATCTCTGCCCCTCCCACTCGCACTGCTAGCCCTAACTCCAGTGCCTCCGTCTCCGGCACTGTTACTCCGGCGCAAGGCTCACCCTTGGGAAACAAGGTCGAAGAGATCAAGCGTGCATGGCTGGCCAGGCGAAAGGAAAATCCAAGGGAAGATGGCGGCGTAACGTGCTGCTTGAGTGTCAGCGAATACTGCTTCAAGATCGACCGAGTCACTATCCCTCCCGTGAGTTCGCTGACGTATCAGGCCGATATCAGGTCTAATTTTCCTCTTTAGCGAATCTCTCTGTACACATCTCTCCAATCCCCTTCCAAAGAGCATCAAGCTCGCGCCCGGGCCATGCTCATGTCCAAAGATGGTGGCCGAGCTTTTCTTCGAGGAGGATGGAGGGAAGAGCCCAACTCGGAGTTACTGGGCGCTGACATCGGCCTGTTTGAAGGCGAAGAATTTCAAGACAGCTGGGTCAAGAGGGCTGCTGAGAGTATGGAAAAAGTTGTTGACGGCATGAGTGCCTTTTAAAACCTTTGTTGCTTTGGCGAGTTATCTTATTAGACTTGATAGATGAAATCGTATATCATTCATATGCAGCAGATGCACGTTAACGTGGCAAAATGTATATCCCAAGTATTTCTTCTTTTTATATAACCAATAAGTGGCGAAACACTCAACTGCTTTGTAAGAGCAGGATCATACCCCATCCGATGACCCACATAACGCAAACTGCGACCATGTAAACTTGCACAGTTATTTTCAGAAACTTCTTCCACTTGGCTACCTTTGGCTTCTGTCGTGTCCCAGTATTTCCTGACTGATCGGCTTTCAAGCCTATAGCAGCTTCCTCATCGCTCGCCAATTCATACCCTTCTGCTTCCGTCAATTCTCGGCTTTCAGGCGTATTCAAAGTAGCTTGCATTGATTTTGCAGTCAAAGGCTTCACCGGTTTCCCCGTTGGCGTCCACTCAGTCAAAGCCTCCAGAAGTTGGGAGCCGTCGGTTGAGGGGAGAGGAAGGAGGTTAAAGAGGAAGAGCGAGGAAGCGATTATTTGTGTGTATCTGTATGAAGGGTCAATCATCAATATCATTTAAGATGTAAGGGAAATTTCACCTAAAAATAAGCCCCAGAGTACGCATACCCGCACTCCAAATTCTTCCGACTTGGACGCCCACATTCACGACCCTTAAAACCTCCTCTCGGGTTCCTTCCCACAGAACGACCTTTTCTTTCCTGCCCCCAACCCTTATTCTAAGAATATCGGTTGCTTTGGGCCGAATGCATAGCCAGTTTTCATCAGGACATGGGCAAGCTTTAGAAGGGATGTCGAGGATCGGATGCGGATGAATACATCTCTCCACTGGCTCTTGTGGATAGCCACGAGTGTTGACTGATCGGAAAGGGATTGCTCCTTGGCCTTTTTGTGTTTTGAAATCGCAGGGCGTGGGTGAAAGCGCTAGGAAATCGGATCTGGTGACGCACCAACCTCTTTCAGGGTCATCTTCTATCGAGGAAGTAAGATACCAGATCCACTTGTCGACAGGGGAGGGTGAAGAGGATGTAGGCGAAAGGGCGATATCGTTAAGATGGGTTATGATATCATCCGCTTGAAGATGTCTGGCAAGAGGGGAGGTCTGTACCATTAAATTAATTGTTCGCCACATTAGCAGGAGAAAAAGTACGTACCCAATCCACATCCTGCACCACAACACCTCCGGTGGATTGAGTCTTCCAGAATATTCCACCAAAGCCACTAAAGGTAAGAAGCCAGAGTATAAACCAAATGATAAGGTTATGAGCTGGACCTGAGGAGGCAATCCTCATTTTGCCATTCCTTTCGCCAAATTATCAGCATTATTAGGGGACAAAATGCTCTTCAGAACGCACGCGGTAAGGGATTGAACAGAAGGAAATTCAACCGTCATACTAGGCAAAAAATAATGTAAATTGAAGCTCAGTTTAGAGGGCCGAATATCATCGCTGCGGTAGCGGTTAGCCTGGCTGCATATGTGGGAGGGGACGACCTTACAGAGAAGCACTAAGAGCATGTCCGAGCTCGTGAATGAGCTGATTCACCACCAATGCCAGTATCAGACTAGGGGTATGGGACCAAGGCACAGTTAAACCTGGTATCTAAAAGTCTGGATCAGCTACATTGTCAACATTTGGATAGCTTTCTGCCTTACCAAAGGTCTCAATCCACCCCCCGTTGCCCCGCCAATTGCTGTGGGTACCTCAATTACAGGGGCAAAGGCCCGTCGCACGATCTCCTGGCCGACACCCTCTACCACCTCTCCTTCAATATCAGGGGAAAGCCGAACATGCCCCTCTAGCTCTCTCCATACGTCCATCCAAACACTGTAAGTGATCCACCCTGCTCCTCCCACGCCTATGGCTACGCCCAGTAAACAAGCACCGATGGAGAAGTCATAAAATCTCTTCAGCCTTTGGATGTTTTTAAACTTTAGAGCTGTCAGAATACTTGAGGGCAAGCCGTTCAAAGCTGAAGTCCAAAGTGACAACAAGGATGGAGGCTGCCAAATGACATTCCATGAGCCGTTGATAGGAGCTGCAGGTAGAAGGTCGAATGTGGAGGTTGATGTGGGACGATGAAGAGGGACCGTAAAATTGGCAATGGGGGTGACGGTCACCTCATTGAGGATATAAGCGAGAAAAAGTAATATAGAAGTGGGGACTGTAAGAAGGGAGAAGAGCATCTATCTTGGGGTCTGCTCTTGCGCCGGCGTAGTTAAAGAACGAATGAAGGGAATAATGTCTAATATTTGTCGAGGCTGTGTCTGTCGAGCGGTGAGGAGTGTTCTGACGGCGTTGGTGTTTAGGGAGTGATATAAATTTCAAAGGTTTTGGGATCGCAGATTTGCATCTGAATGTCCGGTTTGTCTCTGGGAACCTCGGGAACCCTCAGATGGAATAAGATTGACAGCGAGCAGTGGATACTGCATATGCAACTTTTGCCAGATCCGAACATGGACTCGACTATGGCAGCTTTTAGGTTTGGCGGCCCCCCGGATCTGCAGACGTCACCATTTTTAGTCGAGCCCCTTGCCTTGTCAGCAAACGCGCACCGCCGACCGACGATCCGTACATCACTGACCCGAATAGCCAACATATGCATACATCATACTACTGTTATCCGCTACTGTAAAAAAGGCCTTAGGTGGAAACAGCTGCAAACGACATCGACAATCTGATCGGCCGCAATGTCTTCGCCCGCCCCGAATACCCCTTCACCTCCCTCACACACAGCAGGTCTTCCCTCTTCGCTCTTAATTCTTGAACGCCCTGAGCTTTCACATCTTGCTCAGTGGAGTGTTTCATCTCATAAATATGGCTTTGGCGTCGACAATTTGCGGGACGGTAATGATAGCACCTTTTGGCAGTGAGTGTTGGCAATCCCCCAGAGACGATTGGTTGACTATCCCGTCGTCGACATCCTTTCGTAGATCTGAAGGGGCGCAACCTCATACAATTGATCTGGCCTTCCCTCGAAAAGTCATGATATCGGTAAATACTATCCAACGTATCTGACATGAGAGCCACGCTGATCAGATAATGACCTAGGCTATTGCAGTGCACATGTCACATCCTCGAGATGATTCTTACACGCCTTCTAAAATCGGTATAAGGTGTGGTACCGGAGTGCATGATCTCCAAGAAGTAAGCATTCGCCTTGCATATAATATATGAATGAGCTGATCTGATAGCAGGTCCGATATATGGAATTTTCGAAACCCGATGGCTGGCATTTGATCCCTTTGCGACCTATGGAACACACCGCCTCTCGCATGGAAAAAGAGGGGTGAGTCTCGCAGGAGGGCTGATAAGCTGTAGCAGAATTTACAATATGTAATTAGCCCCCCTATACCTTGCCATTTTCTAAGGGTTCTTATCTTTGCGAACCACTTGAATGGAAAGGATACGCATGTCAGAGGTTTAAAGGTGTTTGGTCCCCCTGGGTATGGATTATTCACTTGCTGTGTTTAATGATACTGATGCATCAATAGCCCGAAAGAAAATACTCAAGTATCTTCTCCTTCAATCACGATGTCCCAGCAGGCGGTGGATGAAATAGGAAGTGGTCGAAGACTGCTTGAGCTGGGCCATGACGGTCTCAGTGGATTCACAAGCACAGAATTCAAGATGCACGAATGGATACGTTGAGCTCGAAGTCTAAGAGCTGTAGTCGTTTTGATCGTTGTATTAGTATATCAAGTATCTAGACATTATATAGACTCTATAAATTTGACCATATTATACAGCATTTCATTAACAGGTGTCTCCAAACCCATTTTCTCACCAAGCTTGACAACGTAGCCATTGATATAGTCCACCTCTGTAAGTCTTTTCTCGCGTATATCTACAGCCATAGAAGATGTATTATCAACCGTAGAGGCGATGATGTTCGTAAGATGCTGCTGAAGGACGTGTGGTTGAAACGCTTGTAGCTCCTCCGAGGAGAAGGACTGGGTTTGTAGGTAGGACAGAAAGACCCTAGATGTTTCGTCCACCACGGCCTCGACCAGCGCTGTGCCGCCGCTATAGGTGGATAGAGTGCCGTTTCGCAACTGCCCTCTTCCCAAAATGGCGGTAAGTGGGTTAACAACTGCATTCACAGCCAGTTTTAACAATAGGGCCAGACGCAATTGATGATAGGATAAGAGCATAGGGTTGAGGGGTGTTGTGGAAAGCAGAGCAGAGAGAGTAAAATGAAGATTGGTCAGGTCTCCACTACCCTCCGGTACGGCTGGAAGTTGCAAAGGCGATTCAATAGCTGTTGAGTTTGAACCAAATAACCACTTTTCCAAGGGGTCTGCGACTTTTCTAGGATGTGGTACTACTCCCCATTTGATATCTCCATGACCATTAGGTGTGTGATGTCCAATTACGCCTTTACCGCCAGCAGGTGCTACCCCATGCGGGGTTGTACCTAAAACGAAGAATGGTCGGTTGGTATTCTCTGGCCACAGATGCTCGCATAACTCATCATATACACCCATCCCATTTTGCAACAGAGTCACGACCGAAGTGGGACTCAAGCGGGGAAGCAGAGGCCGGATGGCTGAGAGTGTTTGAGTCGTTTTCAGTGTCACAATTAGAGATGTTATGTGGCATCCTTCGGAGTTCGGGGACTCGAAGTCATAATTTGAAGATCTGGAAGTTATTCCATTGCGCGTGACAGACAGATCTGAGAAAAGGGAGGCATTACGAACCAGAAGAGTGAGAGGGAGAGAGGGATGAGCCAAGCGAAGATGATGGGCAATAAGGGTGCCAATGGACCCAATGCCAAGCTGAGCACGTCAGGTGCCAGATTTGACAGCGTGAATACAATGTTCACTCACGATATGTACCCGGCCCATGAGATATGGTCGAGTACAATATCAGTACTGCTTCTTGTCCCATGGAAAGAGGAGATGCACCACCTCCACCTTGGACCTGCTGCTGATGCCACACTTTTTTGAAATAAGCCACGTGGTCCAGTAAGAGTAAAACGCCGCCTAATGCCGGGTGCATTTACCTCTGCTTTCAAGGTCTGACTTGTTCATGTACGAGCTGCAAATTATTTCACCTAAAACATTCGTCACCTTACAGCCCAGAAAACAATTTCCCAACACCCGCAACGTAAGCAGAAGATACCCCCAGACGCCGCCAGCTAACTCTCCCCAAGAATGTCCATGCACTTCGCTCCCCAATGGGCCAAACCCATCAAGCCCTCCGGCTCGACAACTACTACTCCTACAACAGAAGTTCCTCTTAGGAAGTCTACCACATCTTCTCCCTTCCCGGCTTTGCCCGCGAACCCTAGATCGGCGTCTCCAACGACTACAACTCATCCTACTTTGAGCTACTCGCGCGTAACGCATACCCCATCTAGTCCCAATGTTGCGACAGACGGCTATTTCCCCAACCAGGACCTGAACGGAGGAATGGTGAATGTCCATCCATTCAGGTATAGTCGCGAGCAAATACTTTCGCTCTTTGACGAGAGCAAGTTCAAGGAAAGGCCTATTGAGTTAGTGGAGATGGCAGAAGGCGGCGGTGTGTTGGTTAGCCAGAGTGTGAACCGGCCCGTAGGGATGAGAGATTTGACCGACACGGAGAAGAAGGTGCGCATCAATTTATAGACCAAGTGCAGTCGTAGCTGATACAGAGCTTGGTAGATTCTTGCTACCTCGGTTCATCCCGCTCTTTCGACGCGGCGACAGTTGAACCAAACGAATACTCCGGGGGAGCATGCGACGAATGGCCTTTCCACTCGCCGCAATGCAGGATTTACCCGTGGGGAAGGCGGGGCCTTTAGTGGATCGTTGGGGAAAATGGGCTCTTTTGGCGGTGGAGTCTTGAGCCCTAGTGGTATTGACCATAAGGCGCCCGGCGCATTGGGTGGAGGCTTTGGCGGTGTGGCGAAAAGGATGAGTAGAAGGAATGAGGACGTTGGCGGAGGTGAGTTTCTGGCCCGAATGTTGTCACTATTGGCTGACTTGTGCAGAATCGAGGTCCTCAGCGGCGACCTGGAGGTCGGGCCCCAAGACTCCTGCCGGTAATTTCGAAGGTGTTCTTGGGTTTGGCAACTCGGCCGCCCCTTCGAGCCCTTCCGTTGAAACTTCGGAGCAGAAAGAAGTGGGGCAGAGAAAATGGAGGATTGCTGCTGGTCTGCCGGCTGGCGAGAGCGATAAGGTATGTTGGTTCTCATGTCTCATTGTCATTGTCGGCTAACATGTTCTCAATGTGTCTTCTAGACTCTTGACGTTCCGATCTCTAATCAGGCCGGCGTGTCAGCCTCTGTGATTGCCACACCTTCAGCTACGCCCATTCCTGATCGTGACGCAACGGTTCTTGACTCGATCCCAGCTCCCACTCCCACTTCCCAGACACCTCAAGTACCCATCCAAGAACCCAAGGAAGATCTTGGTGCTGTTGAGTGGTTCTATCGCGATCCCAATGGTCAAGAGCAAGGACCATTCACTGGCACTCAGATGCACGACTGGTACTCTCACTCATACTTTACCGACGATCTTCCTCTGCGTCGTGCGTCTGAAAGTGACTTTCGTCCATTGTCCGAGCTCAAAGCAGCGACGGGCAACGCTGTTCAGCCTTTCCTCTCGCCCATTCGACCTCGACAGCTGCCTCCCAATCTTCCAATCCCTATCGCTGCCCTTCAACAGCATGCAATGAGCAGTCTTCCGGACAACTTCCGCAACCTCTCTATGCAGTCTCCTATTGGTTCAGACCCGCGCGTCAGCCCTCAGCCTCCCCTCCCTTCTGTCCCAGGCGCTGCCCCCTACATTCCCGGCTACGATACTGCCTTTTCCCACAATTATCCGCTTGGCCATCAACCTCTCGATCAGGTGGCTTCTCCTGGGTATGCTCCCTCTCCCACGCAAGGGTGGAATGCTCTTGCTCCTCAACCATCTCTTCGCATGGGCATGTCTCCCCTTTCTCCTGCTCCATTTAGCAACATTGGTGTGCCTTCACCAATCGGCTCCGCCCCTTTACAGTACATGCAGCAACAGCAACAGCAGCAGCAGCAGCAGCACCAGGGGTACTTTGGTGCGCCCCAGCAGATGGGCATGAGGTCAGCCCCCGGAGATATCTATGGTCAGCCTCAGCCTTGGGGAGTGCATGGTCTTCAGCAACAGACCGGAGGCTTCCCGCAACAAATAGGTTACCAATCTCAACCCCAAAACCAGCCCCAATCTCAAAATGCCCCTGTTCAGTGGGACCAAGCTCAACTTCCTCAACAAGTATTGTATGAGCAAAGTCAGCCTCAGCAGCAGCAGCAGCAGCAGCATCAACAGCAGGAGGTCGAGCAGTCAGTGCCTATCTCTGAGCCTGTGGATGAGGGATCTCAATCTGAACAGGTTGAGGAAACTGCACAGATTAAAGTATCTGCTGAACCAGAGGCTGACATCCAGCTTGAGACTGTTGAAGATGTAAAGGAACAACTCGCTATCGACCTCGATCAAGAAGAGGAGGATGAAGTAGAAGAACTTACTCCTGTCGAATCTCCTGTTATCTCTACCCCCGCTTTCAAGCCTGCTCCTGCGCCTACAACAAGCGCTTGGAAAAAGACTCAGACTCCTAGCGATGAGACCTCTCTCACAGATTCCGTCGATCCCACCCCTGCGCAGGCCGCTTCTATCAGACCCAGCAAACCTACTTCCAGGGAAGAATTTGAGATCATCCCCACCCCTGTTCAGCTTCCCAAGGTTGTGGATGTATCCACTCCAGGCCCCACTGCAGATGTTTCTGCCAGTCCTTCTCTTGAAAGGTCATCTTCTAAGCCTAAGATTGCTCCCTGGGCTATTAAAAATGAGGAGCGCGCCGCCCCTAGTCCCTCTTTGAGAGATATTCAAGAAGCCGAGGCCAGGCGTGCTGAAGCTCGCCGGGTGGCCTTGGCGGAAGCACGTGCGGCGACCGCTTCCCCAGTGCTTGTTTCCGCAAGTTCAGAAGACCTGCCCGCTAGCATGTCTTGGGGTTTGCCGTCACAGACTGGCAAAGGAACTGTCCGTTCTCACTCTCCCGCTACTCCTTCCACCCCTGGTCCTGCTGTAGCTGCATGGGGTGGTGCTGGTGAGGCCCCTAAGAAGACGTTGAAGCAAATTCAGGAGGAGGAAGAGAAGCGCAAGACTCGAGCTGCACAAGCTGCCCGTGTTGCCCAGGGCCAGGCTGCTGGGGTGGGTGCAAATGCAATCCCAAGCGCTGGTAGTACCAGGAGGGGCTATGCTGATTTGGCTGCGGCACCTGTGAAGAGGGAGGAGATTCAACCTGGATGGACTACTGTTGGTGCCGGCGGCAGGGTTGCCAGTTCTTCTGGCGTTCCGAGAGCCGCCACCCCCGTTAACGTTAAGCCTACTCCTGCGCCCGTTGTGAAGCCTGCCGCCGCCCCAGTACCCGTGAAAAAGGCTACAGGCCCTTCTGCATCCACATCCATTGTCGATGACGGTGCCCCTTCAGTCGAATTTGTCCGATGGACCAAGCAAGCCCTCACCGGTTTCAAAGGTGATGTTGATGACTTCATTTCTGTGCTCTTGTCCTTCCCTATCGATCCTCCTGCCGCTTCTCGAGCAGACCAAATGGAGATTATCAGCGACAGTGTCTACGCCAACAGCTCAACTCTTGATGGCAGAAGGTTCGCTCAAGAGTTCATGGCGAAGAGGAAGGCGGATGCGGCTAGGCCTGGTGGGGCGGCTGGTGGCAAGAAGATCTCTAGTTTGGCCGATGTGGTGAAGACTCAGCCAAAACAGACGACCGATGCCGGCTTTAAGGTGGTGAAGGCCAAGGGCAAGAAGAAGAACTAAGTTTTCAAAGGTTAATCGTGAACAACATCATGCATGAGCTTTTGATTTCCATGAGCATCTGATATACAATATAATTGTCGTTATGTACAGGGACATAAGCGTCCCACATGTTATTAAAAATCGTTCAGTTGCGTGAAACTTCATTAAAGATGTTTCAACAGATGGGCTTAGTGTCAGACAAAAGGCTGGGCGAGCCCAATAATTATTTTTTCTTTGGGCCTCTACGAAAAGTCGATCCAGTCCTCAGCGCAGGCATCCCAGCCCAGCAGTGGTGGGTCTACACCGAGTCCGCGCATGAGGCTCCCATAATTCCACTCGTTGGACGACGATTCTTCCGCATTTCTGCAACTATAGACGAATGATAAGAAATGAGTTGAAACTGTACAGAGATAATGACTTACTTTGAATAATCGTCCACGTCTGACTCATCCATAGGCGTTCTCCTCACCTGAGAGCTTCTGAATTGATAGTTAGCAAAACCATGATCAGAGCCCGTACCATAATACCAAAGTAAAAAGCATACTCTTTGAACGCGTACGTCTTATTTTCTTCCAACTTTTGAAGATATTTCACTACATCCTGATCTCCTTCGTTTTCAAACAGCAGATTCCCCTCAGTATCCACTGGCTCGTCATCCTTGTTCAGAGGTGCTTTTGCCAAATAATCCTGTTGTTCGGGAGTGAGTTCATGAATTGAAGGACCCTCATACCAACCAGACGAGAAAGTATTGGGAGCATAGGCGGACGAAGTCTGGAGAAGACCGTCGTCTAAAGGTCGAGGAATAAGTGAGAAAAGGCGTTCCACCATTTCACGACCCGCATTGCGCCACTGTATTATCAGTTCCTCCAAACGCCCTGCAGAATCGTCGTTCTCATATTTGGCTGCTTTCTTCAACAGCATCACTTCGTTTTGGACAGTCAGTATTGTGGCTTGATGGCCTCGGCGAGTAGATGATAAGGAAGAAGTAGAAGGAGAAGGAGCGCTAGAGCGATCAGATCTGATAGGAGTCTTGAACGGCCTTGTTAATTTGGAGGAGCGATGAGATGGTGTCCACTTTGCCTGCGAATTCAGTGTGCTATCGGTTAAAGTGGAATCGGAGGCGGAGGTACTGGGAGTTGAGGTGATGTCTTTGCTGGGTGTAGAGTCTGGTATGCCACCGGCGAGAGGAGATGCTGATGGCTTGGGCGAAGCTTTAGGGAGGATTACGCGAGTCGGTGGGCGGAATGGTTTCTTCAAAACTCGTTCGGCCTGTCCCGAGATGCTCTAACCTCATGGTGAGCAGATAACGATCAATGCCCTGATGCAATTGACTGACCTGACTCAAAGACCTTTTTTGCCCGCTGCTCTCTGAATCACTTCCAATCACTTTTCTCCCGGACCTTGAATGGAACCCTTGATGCCCAGGGATTCTTCCTACCCTCCATTGCCCTTCGCATGAATCGATAATTTCATCGTCCTCACTTGAACGCCGATGCTTATTGGGATTCTCATCTTGTGCCTCTGAGAGGAAGACGTCAGGAGATGGAGATCTGGGTCGGAGCGTGATCCTGTTGACGAGAGGACGCTTTTTCGGTGCCTTGGCCATTGGCCTCTGCTCTTGAGCAAGCGTCTGATAGTTTGCATCGGAATCCTCGAGCGGCATAACGCAGAGCTCTCCATCATATTCGCTTCTGACCTCCATCACATCATGGTCATCTATGACAGGGTTATCATACTCTGGCATCATGAACTCATGGTGCGAGTGCTCGACGATGGTGGGTGATGGGCTATGAGATGTCGGGCAGACAAGGTGTCTCATTCTTATGGGCTGTATGATAGAAAGAGGATCTTGAACTTGATTTTCATCGGCTGGATTAGCGTAATTTGACAATCTGGCAACGGCTCCTTGTCCTTGGGTTGCAGCTTTGTCGGTGGCCATGGTAATCCCACTGTGATAGGTGATGAGTCGGTTCGGGTTGTATTTATAGTTGGCAATCGGCAGGAAGGTTCGCGAAAGTTGCCTTTGAGCTATGCATTTAGTTGCGGATGCTTGAGGGTAATGTATCTGAAAGAAAGCTGGGGCGGGAAGGATCAGAGAGTAACATAGGTGCCGGCGGAATTCCTGATTGAGTATGAAAACGGGATCGCCCTTTTGGTCAATGGGCCAAGGATGGGAGACTGGATGGAAAGGCTTGACCGTGCCATGGTGATTTTGACGTAAATCAGGTTTCGGCACGTGGACAAGAGTAAGCCGCGGTCGCTTTATGAGGGCCATGGAATGGTAAGGTCCCGCTGGAGGGTCAGCAAATGTGTTCGCTGTGTTCGCTGTGTCTGCTGCCACGAAGGGGTTTTCCAGCTCTCGGCGACGTTTCTTAGACCCGAGCAAGGGGAGTGGGACCCCTTGAACACACCGGGACTTGTTGAGTAGTCCTTCCTGCTCCTTCCAAAAGGGATGGTAGATTCGTCGTGCCACGTCACCCGATTGAATAGGGACTAGAATATATGGCTCTTGGGTGCATACGCGCAAGTGAGAAGTGAAGGAATCGGAAAATACTTTGTTTATTACCCATCGATTAGTGATTGATGGACCATCATCCTGCTGCAAGCGCGTCAGAAAAGCTGCACAATCTTTGATTTGTCCTCACATTATCTGTAGGGCCTATCGAGGTAGCATAGGTTGTACGATTTTCTTTTTCCTGCTTCGTCAAGGGCCCTATCAGATCAGTGAGGGACGCAGAGGAGGTATTTGCAATTGAAGAGGCCGCTACAAGAGGTTGGCCAGGATTAATTTCCCACAGTATAAGGGCTTGGGATGTATCGGAATTAGACATTGTGTCTGAGACGAGCGAGATGATGGAGAGGGGAATGACAACGCATACTGATCCGATGACATTAAGAGGGGAGTGTCTGGAGATCCGTGCGCAGGATGGAAGATGTAGTGGACTTTCCTTCCTTATACATCTTGCTTCCTCCCTTTCTTCCTCGTAGGGTCATTGGAGAGTCTGCGCCATCCAGCGATGCAATGAATGCGGAACATTACTATGGTTTACGAAGCAATTATGCATCGTCCTTCATTTCACCTCTACAGTAACTTCTCATTTGACAGATCCAACACGTAAGAAGTGGTGACGTCCGGATGTTGTTTATGAAGCAAGCTCCGAAGAGGACGACCCGACACATAGTCTCTATGCTATGTGACACGGGCTGTTGCCATCGATCCTCTGTAAACATCCTCACGCCATCCTTCCCGGATCATCTTTCCCCTTAAGCACTCTCTTTTCCATCAAATCCGGATTCGCCGACCAACGCCGACAGCTAATCAGTCTTCGCTTTTTCTACATCTCAGCACTTTGTCCGCATCATCACCTCCTTTGCCAGTTGTTAGAGGCTCAGTGAGTTTATCACAAGTTCCACCTATAGTTATGCCGTTTTTCTAATAAATTACATTTTACGTCATCAGCAATCCAAAGCAGACGCATCAAAACCCTGTTTTACTGTCACCCGTTATATCTCTCAGGACGCAGAGCCAAGATTTCTCGCTGAACTACCTCGAAGAGACTTCTACAACTATCGTAGCGGATCAGACAGTGAGTCTATCTATTCTAGAGCGACTGTAGGTTATCTGGGCAATCAGAGATCAGGAGACATTAGACGTGGTGTTTGAAGAAGTGACGGAGTCCAAATCACCTACCACTCTAGTTAATTCCCGAACTATGGTCTGTGGACTGTGAATTGCGAGTACATTGTGTGCTCATCGTGAAAACACACGGCTTGCAAAACAATGCCTACCGTATTATATTCTTTCCCCGGAAAGGATGGCTGTTTGCTTCTTTGGTCCTGGGACCTAACTGCACAAACAATCGCTTGTAGCATATCGTTCTCTGTTTAATGAAGGAAGTGTCACGTTGGTCTTTTCGTTGTGGATATGGACTTTGGGCCATCTTCCGGGCGCCGGTGGATTAGGAGAATGTACCCAAGACACCAAATAAGGCGCTGGCCCCGTATGGACTTTGGGCTGTTATCTGTGAGAGAAAGGCCAAAGGCTGACATATATATTATCTCTCCACCAATTACATTCATTATACTGCGACATTCTCTCGCCATGCGACGGCCACTGCCTATCTCAATGAATCCCTTTATCATGTTTCGACCTCCTCAAACGTATCCTATAACCCCCCTTATATCTCCCGAACTATTTGCCCTTCCTGCTTCAAACGTCAACTTTCCTGCAAATTCGCCGTTGCCTCAACGTTCCTTTCACAACCACGATCATAACCATTATATTTCAAGAAGTAGATCTCTTTCACAGCGCGTTTTTGCAACTGCCGCCTCGCTTGCTTATACCACCAAAAGCGAACACGTTGTGATCATCAGCGAGCACCAGAAGATCAAAATGCAAAACGTGAATATCCCGGCGGACTCAGTGCCGCAAGGCCTGAAGCATATCGAGCAAATCCTCAAGAGAGCAAAGGAACTCAAACAAGCCGAGCCCATCGTCTCTTATTGGTGTAAGTCTGTTTTAAAGTCAATGATTATGATTTAACAGTCTCTTGCAGGCTCTTTCTCTGCTGCTCAGAAGGCTTTGAAGGTGCAAAACAGAACCAAAGAAGACACCCTATTTCTCATGTCCCTTATTGATGCATTGGAGCAAGTAAGTTCATTTCACCCTTTTTTTTCCAATAAATTAGCTCATTACTCTTAGATGAAAGTCATCATGGGAAATAATGAAGCGATCCATAGTGAGGCAGCCGGTGCCGCATACATTGAAAACTTTGCTCTCAAGGTCTTCATGTCTGCTGATAATGATGACCGCGCTGGTAACACCGGAAAGTCAGTCTATTGACGAAGCGAACGTTGCTAAACGCTAACTGGGTTGACTAGAGCGACAATAAGGAAGTTCGTTGTGGCCGGGCAATTTATTGAAGTTCTCCGTTGTTTTGAGCATGGTATGACAGAAGAGGTCAGTCTTTCATGAACTTGCAATCTCTGTTGCTATGGGAGCTCAAGTAACTTTGTGTTTCAAGATGGAGCAAAAACTGCAGTACGCGCGATGGAAGGCCGCGGACGGCGCAAAAGCGCTACGAGAAGGAAGGGCACCGAAACCCGGACCACGTAAGTTATACCCAGATTATGTCGAAGTCAGGATCCCCATGAGCTTACCTTGGAAACTTCATAGCAATTACGGAGGACGAGGCTCTCCTTCCTGTTCCACCAGCTGGTTCGCCAGATGGGTTGTCCCAAGGTATCCAGTCACCAAATGCTCTCGGCGGATCTCGAAATGGCTCCTTCTCGTCCACTGTCCGCCCAACAATTCCTTCACCACCCGCCATGTCACCTCGCCCCTCACCGTCTCTAAGCCCTGGAAAAAATATCAATGTCAACGTGCCCCCCCTCGATGCCCATACGGTTGATAACTTAGGCACAACGAGAAGTCAAAATAGCGGGTCTGGAGCTTGGAGCACAGTGGCCACTCCCGGTTTACCTGACGATGAGAATTCCCAGATCCACTTTGATCTAAGCAGGACCGAGGTCCCTTCGTCGGATGCATTGGGCACACCTCCTGAGGAAAGGTCTCCTTCTGGCGAGAGGAAAAATGTGAGATTTACGGGTCCCGATGGAGCGCCTCTTTCTCCAGCTTCGACATACAACACTATCTCGTCATACGATGCCCCTCCGCCACCACCACCCACTTATATTTCCTCCCCTGTGGCATCTTCGAAATCGATCCCGTCTGCGTCTTCGGTTCCAGTAGCGGATAACCCACCCGAAGGTCGTCCAAGGGGTGACTCGTCAGCTTCAGCACGTTCTAACGATCGTCACAATCAACCAGCGACGCACATTCCGGATGTCAGTGCGCGTGGGGCTGAATCTGCTACCACCATTCCCAAACCCAAGGCTGCCCCTACTTCCAGCTCCGGCCTTCGCACCTCCGCTGTTCCTTCGTCGATCAATGTACCACCTGCTCCCCCCCCCTCTCTTGCATCTGCCCCGTCCCTCCCCCCGCCTCTCCATCCTCAGTCTCATGGTTTAGGCTTGACATCTCCGCCCATATCGCTAACACCTGCACCTAAAAGTCTGAGCAGGAGAGATGTCGAGCAGACACAGAAACACGCAAAATGGGCGATCAGTGCGTTGGATTTTGATGATTACGAGACCGCAAAAAGTGAATTGAGGAAAGCTTTAAATTTGCTAGGCGGATAAACGCGAGGCTAGGCGGTTCGCGCGCTCAATATACTGATGCGCACGTGTGGGTAAGAGTAGAGAATTTATCCATTGCTGTTTCCTTTGGAGCGATAGATGTGGATGTTGTTAGCTTCTCAATTAACGATTATAAAATGACGTTGACCATGAATTTCTCGACCGAATTGTCCCTACACTTCCGTTGTATATCTGCTACCACCCATTTCAAACCCGAAACGGCCGGAGGATAGTTATGAGTCCTGCGAATTTAGAGTCCTATTATGAGATGCATATGTGACACTAGAAGTACAATGAAGTCTGGGAGTTTGTAAAACATACTCTGACATTATTACATGATAGATATTTAATTTATTTCTCTTTCCTCCCACCTTCGTTTGCACTGGTTTCCATGCTATTTAGAGCATCACTGGGCAAATCGGATCAGTACATTTACCATTTATGCAGCCCGAAGCCAACTTACCGATAGCCCTTCCTACAAGCCCTCTTCAGGCTAGGTGTCTTAAACCCTTTACTCTTCCCTTCTCTGTCCTTGCCCGCCAGATACATGGCATCAACATTTTCGTCCTCTCCAAGCTCGTCCAGCCTGTCTCCAGTTATCCACCCATAACTCGATCTCGCGTCAAAGAATCTCACGAGCCATACGTCCTTATTCACATTTTTGGCAGCCGCGCGAGAGGCAGTCTCCTCCTTCAGCACCGCGTCAGGGACTTCATCGCGATCGTCAATTAGATCGACAATTTCGGCAGGGAAAAAGGGGAATGTGTGGACTAAAGATGTGATCAATCAGCAAACGCCTTTTAATGGTTGAGCAAACCAGCTTACTTTTAGCCCAGACTGGAAAGAGCAAGCGACAGCATTAGCGGATCCTGAACAATTCAGTGGAGAAGGACATACCTAATGTTCCAGGTGGATAAAGGGCTTTGACCCTCCCTTTTCCTTTTGGTGGTGCTTTTGCCACCTTCTCCTCTTTAGCCTGTGTGGTTTTCGATCTTTTCTTCTCTCTGACAGGAGTTTCGATATCACTTTCGCCCTTTCGTTTGGTGCCGTGCGAGATTGTCTCTTGATCTCCTTGCCCTTCCAGATCCGGCTTCTTTTTTTCAGTTTGCAATTGATCTTCGTCATCGCTCCTTGCATCATTTTCGATGTCGGATCCATGTGCATCAGCTGGCTTAGCGACGCTGCTCGTTGCTCTTGGACTTGGAGCTGCCGATCCAGGCAAACTTGTAGGAGGGGGTGAAAGGTCGCTGTCGTCATCGGCGGCCTCGATGAAACCACCGTTCTCCGGCTCGACGGCATTGCCTTTATCGGACCTTTTGGGGGTAGTAACCTCAATCTCACCCTCTTCTTCCTCTTGGATAACGCTGATATTGTGTGAGCCCTTCCTTGACCTGGACTTTGATTTAGACGTTGCCGGTGCTGCAGATGGACTTGCTTCATTTTTCTTACCCCTTGCGCGTGATGTTGAATTGTTTGGTGCTCTTGAGATGGTACTACTTGCACCACCGCTCGTCGCATTTTGGCTCCTTTTCCTTTTCGTACCTTCAGGCAGAACCCATCCCACATTGAATCTCTTGAACTGGTCTGCTGCATCAATCTCAGTGGTAGTGAGATCAAGAGCACGCTCTTGTTCCAAACGTTCTTTGGTAGTAAGAAGAGGCAAAGCCTCAAGACCTATTACACCACGCTGCTGTCGAGTCGGCGGGAGAATGGTGGACGTTGAGCGAGCTGATCTAGAAGGCTCTTCCGCCACAGGCACTTGCGCAGGCTCCCTTTTCCTTTGCCTTGGGGCAGATTTGGGAGTGCTGACCGCAGAAGATGCCCCTCCAAGTGAATTTCGTGTGCTCCTGCGCACCGCTCTTCCATCATGATCTATACCCATCCCATTACCTTCTTCCGCTGGCACAGGGGTGCTCTTCTCCCTTTGAGTAGCGGCCGCAGCTAACCCTGCCTCTTCTTCGAACTCTCTTGTCAACTTCTCCGTTCCCCTAGTCGACCTTCCTAGTCCCTTCTCTTGTCTTTCCTTTACCAATGCGTTCCACTTCTTCTGCTTCTCTTCCTTTGTAGGCCTGCGGTATTTTCTGGGTTGGGGGGGAGGTGATGGTGTCGGTGTGGGAGGTTTGGGGGGTTCAAGCTCGGTTGCAAAAAGGGATGTCAGCAGGTCTTGAGGTTCCTCAGGTTGTGAGGAGACAGTTGTTTCTTGGAAGAAGGCGAGTATATGGGGCAAAGCAGGCTCGAGGTCCCCAACTGGGAGGTCAGACGGTACAAGGGACTCTGTAGAGGTGGATTGACGGGATGCTGTGATGGAGTCGAGCTCATTCAAAAGAGGCTGAGCAGCAGTTTTGAGTTTGGACGCCGCACGATGAAAAGGTGTATCTCTGGCGTTGTATAACATGGCGTTGTCAAGCACGAGCATGATATCGCGCTACAGTTTCATTTCCATTAGTGAGGTGACTACTTGTCGCGATGATAAGCCAACCAACCTTGAAATCTGCGATATCTATATAAGCGTTCTTTTCCAGCTTTTCGTCTATATACAACCAACACATCGGTTCTTTGACGATATCGGAATAATCAGGCGCTTCCGCTGGGGTGACCGGGTTCAAAAACATCTCGCGTCGATCCATTCTGCCAACCACAAAGATTAGTGGGTGTATTTAGGTTACAATCAGTAATGATTACTTACGCAGATATTCTCTCTAAAGTTACCCTCAGTCTCTCGCTATATGGAAAGATGAATCGATCTATCACGTCTTTGATAACTTGCGCCTGTCGCAACTTCTCTTTTTCTCTCTTCCGAACGAGGTCCGCAAGCATGCGAACCTTTTCAAGGTCGTTTCGAAGCATCTGTAAAAATTTGAGTTTTTGAGCCTTTTCAGACTCGGTCTGAGTTCTAGCGGCTGTGGATGCTGTCCAAGGCTATTGCATGTGTTAGTAACGCGATTGGACAAATCGCGAGGGAAACACACCTCAAGATGCAACCTTTTCAACAGTGGCGCTCCTCTTCTTGCTTCCCTTTTCAGACTCCAATACCTACATATCTTCTCTACAACCTGAGGCTTCTTCCTCAACTGAACTTTCCCGACATACTCTAGAATTCTATTCACGATCATCTTGGGAATGATGGGCGGGCCAGGACGAAAAGATTTGGAATGCGCTTGGGCAGATTTCTTGGTGACAGGTATAACCAATGGTTGAGCTGGGCGTTTTGCCGTAGGTGTGGGGTGAGACTTCGACGTTCGTGACTTGGAAGATTGAGTTTTAGATTTCGTTTTGGCATGAGCGTGATGGTTGCGAGGGGACACTTCCCAGCCATCGTCCTCTTCCTCCTCATCCTCCACTTCCTGATCCTTTGATTCATCCAACTAATAGGACGCGGATTAGTGGTGTTGACAATAAACCGAACGGTACTCACTGGCATGTGCTTATGACAGTACGCATGCAGAGTTCCGTCGGTTGTCAATGATTTCATGCTTTTTAATAAACCCAACTGTCTTGCGCAAGTGACATGGAAGGCCGTGAAACAATTCCGGTTTTCACATTGAATGCAAGCTCCGACTCTCTCTTTGCACAGTGAACAGACCTATAGAGTTGTCAGATCATCGGTAGGAAGGGATTGTGGATGGAATGGAGTACTTGCCAGCTTCCATCTGCCCTTCGGCACCAACTCCACTGACTCGACTGGCTCCATATATATGGAATTTCCTAGGGTGGTCTCTGGTATCCAGATTGCGCATAGCAGATGAGCCCAATGGCCTGTAGTAGTTTGCTTGAAAGCTCCGCCTTCGTTAGGACAGAAGATGCAAGACTAATGACTATCAGCAGGATTGTGGGTAAAGATCCGAGAGACGCACTACTGGGTTCTCAGGAGAGACCGTACACTTGCGACAAAGCCACTGGCCCTCCGGGATATATGGCACACCGTAACAGTCTACGAAGAAGTTATGGAGGATGTCCGGATGCAGAATGGTGTTCCGTACCTTGATGGACCGCCAAATTACATCCGTCACAGAACACAATCGCGTTCGAGTTTTCTCCCTCACCATCATCGCAGATGGAGCATTTAGAATCTTCAGGTGCCAGTTGCTGTTGCGGCTGCGGTATCCGCTTAGACTGTATTGTCGTGATCAGCTTCTAATAGATGGACAGACGAGCCGATAGGACTGTACCAAGTTAAACCATTCCTTCTCCAGTTTGTCCATGATAATCTCGAATACTTCGTACGAAATGGGCCCACATTGGTCTTTCTTTCGTTCAGCATTATAAGTATCTAACCATGCTTGGTCTGCAATCCCCAGCATCCGCATCAACTACTGCTTCACCAATCACCAATGTGTAGAGATGGAGGCGTACCTTGTTCGTCCATGTCATATTCAACCTGCACTGCCAACTCTGACTCAATGGGTTCTATCATGCAAATCAGTCGAGGCTACCTTTCTATCGAGCGCGTCACCGACCTATATAGCGAATGTAGTGCTCCGGTCTTTCGAAGTCAGAGAAGTCATTGTCTGCGGCATCATGCGTCAGTGTGAGGCGCTTGCGGTTTGATGGAGCGCATAGGCCGAGCTTACATCCGTACGATCTGCTTTGCTCCTATGGCATACGGGTCAGCAAGGGCGAGAGAGTAGGAGCTGAGGACTCACGGACTGTACGCCTGCTGGATGGAGAAGGGCTGGATCGTCTGTGATGAGAGTGAAGGAGACCTTTGGGAGGTCGTGGAGGGGCATTGCGGGTGACTGTCGCAGTATGCAGTGGCTGCACAACATCTATGCTTATATTGCACAAACATCCACCGCGCCCGTCACGTGACCTCGACGCGTCTCCCCAGCCAGAACATCAGCACGCCTCCGATATCCCTCCCTTCCGGCTCCTCCAAACATGTCTCAGCCCGCAGCAACAGCCAGAGGCGACCCAGGGAGAGCTTCCCTGCGAACAAGTATGCGCAAGGGAAAAGGAAAGATGTCCGAAACCGTCCTAGCCGGCGTCGAAGTTCCTTCTCTTCGACGGACGAGGAGCGCAAAGAGCAAAACTCAGGCCAAGGGATCCGAGGATGAACAGCCGGACGAAACTCTGGTGTCTTCCCCGGCGAAGAGGACCAGGGGTGCAAAAACAAATCCAGTCCCGGAGCGAAACGAGGTAACGCCTCGGAAAAGGGCCAGGAGTGCAAGGGGCAAGGCCATGGGGAAGGCACCCAAACCTGACTCTGACTCGGACGGGGAAGCCGCTCCGAGAAAGAAGAAGGTTGGAGCTGGCAGTCAGGCTGGCTCAGACAACAAGACCAGTGTCGCCAGGCGCAAGGCTGCTGAGAAGAACGACGAGTCTATTACTCAGGCTTCCAAACGCTCAAGACGCTCTCCTCCACTTTCTTCCATGTCTCCATTACCCCCTTCACCCGAACTTAACGCCGAAACCCATAAAAAAGCCAAAACAAATCCTGCGTCCAGTGAATATCCCCTCTCCGGTAGCCAGTCAAATCCTTCTGGTCCTTCTCGACAAAAAG
>NC_009182.1:750190-755190 GCF_000149385.1 Cryptococcus deneoformans B-3501A
GACGCCCACAAGGTCGGCAATGAGATCCGAAAGAGGGGCTTAGGCAACCTTTTAGGTGTACAGAGGGAAGGCGGTATGGATCGCGTACGTTCTATCCGTTGAAGCTTACATGGTTGATGATAAGCGGAAACAGACCGAGAGCTGATAAGAAACTGTAGGACACTATCATCCGTCTTCTTTACTCTCTTGGATCACGGCACGAAGTTGAGCGATACCTCCGTATCTTCACTCAATCTTCCAGGGCCTCTCCTGGAGGTGTTCTTCCCGAAGCCAAGTTTGCTGTCCTCAAGTATGCCCAGTTCTTCACTTGTAGTCATGTGACCAATCAGGCTAATGTTTCGTTCCGCGCAGGATCGGAGGCGCCATCCTTAGCAACGAGCTCGACGATCTTGCCCTTTCCCTCTCTTTCTTAAACAGGCTTGGTCTTTTCCCTGTGGTTCTCCATGGTGCTGGTCCTCAGCTGTAAGTCTTGGCGCTTGGCTCAGTTATCATGACTAGGACTAAATTGATGGCAGCAACGAGATCCTTGAGTCTGAGGGTGTTATCCCCGACTACGAGGACGGTATCCGTATCACCGACGCAAAGACTCTTGCTATTGCTCGTGTATGTCCCTAGCCAAGCGAGCAATATCATATACTGACGCATCATAGCGAGTTTTCCTCCAAGAGAATCTCAAGCTCACCACTGCCCTTGAGCGTCTCGGTACCCGTGCTCGACCCATCCCTACCGGTGTTTTCACTGCTGACTACCTCGACAAGTCCAAGTATGGTCTCGTCGGCAAGATTACCCGTGTCGACAAGGCCCCCATCGAGGCTGCCATTAAGGCAGGATGCTTGCCCATCTTGACCAGTTTGGCTGAGAACGCCGAGGGTCAGATCTTGAACGTCAATGCCGACGTTGCCGCCGGTGAGCTCGCCCGAGTTCTCGAGGCAAGTCTTCATCTATACTTTCAAGACCGGCAAGAATGATGCTGACTATTCTCGCAGCCTATGAAGATCGTCTACCTCAACGAGAAGGGTGGTCTTTTCCACGGTGTTACTGGCAAGAAGATTTCTACCATCAACCTCGACGAGGAGTACGATGCTCTTATGAAGGAATCCTGGGTCAAGTTTGGCACCAAGCTCAAGATCCGAGAGATCAAGGAGCTCCTCGACACGCTTCCCCGTACTTCTTCTGTTGCCATTATCTCTACCGACATGCTTCAAAAGGAGCTCTTCACTGACGCCGGCGCTGGCACCTTGATCCGACGAGGCTACAAGCTTTATAAGCAACCCTCCGTCGAAGCCGTTGGCAGCACTCAGCTCCGACAGGTCTTTACCGAGCGTGATCCAGAGGTCGAGTCTGGCCGCAAGTCTGTTGCCGAGATCTTCTCCGAGCTCAAGAACAGCCCTCACACCATCTACGGCGACGAGCCTTTCGACGTTGTCGCCGTTGTCTCCCACCCTGCGGGTGAGACTCCTGTGATGACCAAGTTCCTTCCCTCCCGTAACGGTATCCTCAACAAGATTGTCGACAATGTCTTTGATGCCATCAAGAAGGACCACAAGCGTCTCTTCTGGACAGCCAAGGCCGACGATGAGAACCGTGCCTGGCACTTTGAGCGAGCGGACGGCAGCTTTACCCGAGCCGGCAGGAGCTTGTTCTGGTATGGTGTTCCTAATGTGAAGGAAGTTGAGAGGATTATTGAGGGTTTTGAAGAGAATGGCAGGATTGAGAGGGTTTTCTTGCCTGTTGGCCCTAGCGTCCCTCCTCACAGGCGAGCCGCTGCCGCCCCTGCCGCCGGTGCTACCCCTGCTGGAGCTCGTGCCTTCTCCACTTCTACCCGTCCTCATCTCGCCGGTACTTCCAACACTGGCGCCAGGGGCTACGCTACCGTTGCTGACGCTGCTCCTCGTAAGCGAGTTGCCCTTATTGGCGCCCGAGGATACACTGGTCAGAACCTAATCTCTTTGATCGACAACCACCCCCACCTCGATCTCACTCATGTCTCTTCTCGTGAGCTTGCCGGTCTCCCCCTCAAGGACTACAAGAAATCTGCTGTCAACTATTCCAACCTTTCCGTCGAGGACGTGGGAAAGATGGCCGAGGCGAACGAGGTCGATGCTTGGGTGATGGCTCTTCCCAACGGCGTTTGCAAACCCTTTGTGGACGCCATTGACAAGGCCTCGAAGAAGGGTGGAAAGAGTGTGATTGTGGACCTCAGCGCGGACTACAGATTTGAGAACGATTGGACTTATGGCTTGCCGGGTGAGAAGGCTGTTTCATTATAAAAGGGTCCAGGAGGGATATATCTATGTCAATGTACATACGACTTTAATATCCATCCTAGACCCTAATTTGGTAGATGAAGAATGAATCAAAGCTGAAGCACGACTGTTTTTTTTTCTTTGTTATAGAACTCTACGGCCGAGACCTTGTCAAGCAAGCCAATCGAGTTTCCAACCCTGGATGCTACGCCACCAATACCCAGCTTTTGCTTGCTCCCTTGATGCCTCACCTTGACAAGGTGCAGATGCCCTCTGTCTTTGGTGTTTCCGGCTTCTCCGGTGCCGGTACCAAGAGTGGTGAGAAGGATGCCGAGGGCAGGCCCAAGACTGTTCCCAAGATTGTACGTTGTCTTTTTTTATATTGTTTGTTATCGGGCCTCTGGCGTTAATATCGTTTGAAGTCTGCTGAGGACCTCAAGGGCGGTATCCGTCCCTACTCCCTTACTGACCACATTCACGAGCGTGAAGCCTCTCGACACCTTTCATCTCTCATCCCTTCCTCGACAAACCCTTTCTCCCTCGCCTTCATTCCCAACGTCGCCCCTTGGTTCTCTGGTATCGTGTCCGTTCTCACTGCTCCTCTGGACAAGAGCATGCGCGCGTCCGAAATCATCGAGTTGTACGAGGAAAAGTACGGCAAGGAGCCGCTCATCCAGGTACAGAAGACTGTGCCTGACGTGACCGAGGTCATGGGCAAGCACGGATGGAGGGTTGGCGGTGTCCAGGTTCACAGCTCAGGCAAGAGGGTGGTTGTTGTTGTAAGTCGGGCGCATTGTGTAGCTGCAAGAACAATTGGCCGAGGCTGATGGGCATGACAGGGCGCTTTAGATAACCTTTTGAAGGGTGCTGCCACTCAGGCAATGCAGGTGAGTTTACGTCTATGCGGGAGTGGCTCGGTGCGCTGACTGTGGTATAGAACCTGAACCTTGCCCTCGGCTACGAGGAGCTTGCCGGTGTTCCCACCGACAAGTTCTGATGATGATAGGCTGTGTCATTTAGAGTTTGATGGAAGGTCAAGACATCCAGCAATTAATCTATGAAATGCTTTGGTGCACCATAAATCATACATCTAGGAATGAATTTGTTAAGTTCCGTTGACCGTCCTGGTTGGCATTGAGTGGTTGTTCATGTTCATTTCTGTTGCAACGAATGATGTAGGGAAGGCGCACTATGTTAGTATTATGCTGACGGTCATCTTTTTTCGTTATTGCAAAGACGGGAAGGAAACTATCAATTGTGTATTATATCCTGATACTTTGTAGAACTTTCCTTGCGACAGCCAATTTTGCATGTTAAAGCTGGAGCAAAGGCTCAGAAATACTTCTCCGCTTCTTCTAGCACCACCCACGCAGCCAACCGACTTCTTGCTGGTCCAAGATTTGCTTCCGCCGGAAGGCGACATTCAGCCCTGAGACAACCAGCCAACAAACAAGGGCGATGGGCGACAACCGACATTCGCTGTGACAACGATGACAAGTCGATCCAGGTGCGTCATCATCATTGCTCTTTGACAAAGAAAACAAGAATCAACAAATAAGCAAGAGAATCGGCACTTCGAGCCCGAACAACAGTGATTACCGTCGCCCAAAATAAAGACAAAAAAACTAGGCTGTAGCATTACTAGTACTGGTCCAGAAGCTGTGAGACAGAGTCCATCTACATATTCATTATTCGGCTCTCCGTCATGAGCAACCTCAGCCGTTCATCGCTTGCCAACGACATTGCACTGTTGCGTTCTGTTCCGGCATCTTCTCTTCCCCTGTCATCTGTTCAGGCAGAACCATCGGGTTCCCGAACACCCCTCGAGGTTCTTCAAGCTTTCTCGCCCTCCACCGCCACGTCTCAGACATCGCAAGACTTGTCCAAGGCGTATATCAAGGAGATGAACGGAATCAAAAAGGTATATGAGAGGAAGGAAGGGGAAGAGGTGGGTGAGAGGATTGACGGATTGCGCGCGCGGGGCGAGGAGATTCAGGAGGTGCTGCGAGACATCAAGGCGTGATTATTGCATGGCATGTGGGTGGCACAGTTCGGCTACGGGCGGTGACTGACATAATATGCACCGTAGGGATTAGGGCGGTCGTGTGAGCAGTATATAGATTGTATGCAACATATGGGCTAGTGCGGATGTTTTTTCCCACGGTGCGGGATTAGGTTGCGATTAAGAATTTAAGATTTGAGCGTGTGATGATTTGTTGCGGGCTGCTGAAGATTTCTTCTAGCGTGTGACTGTTTTTCTGCGCTGTTTTGTCTGCTCTGCCGTCTCCCCCCGCTCCCGCCCCCCCCATAGATGCTTCCCCCCGCATACCCCTACTCCGCCCACAACAACAACCACTACATAATACATGCCCCACATGCCATCCATAGCTCCCAAACACAACCACAGTATGTCGTTCACAAACACCACCGCACAGCGCTCACGCACATCAGCTTCACATACTTCGCCCTTAAATCCGGCCCAGCCATCTCCCACCGCTCGCTATCCACCCCTCCCACGCAACCAGCCCAGCACATCAAAATCCGCAACTCGTCCACGGACAAAGGCTTCAAATCAACGCAGCATCTTTTCTGACTCCGACTCTGAACTATCACCTCCGTCCTCGGAAGAAGATGATAACGAAGCAGAAGCTGAAGAGAACGAACAGTACGAAGAGGTTGTCACTCCCCGAAAAGGCCAACATAAAGGCCGTGTAGCACAAAATAATGTTGCAAACGTAGAAAAAAGTGGGCAGA
>NC_009182.1:760190-807955 GCF_000149385.1 Cryptococcus deneoformans B-3501A
CGTGCAGCTTGCTTATATGAGGATGATGGTAAGTGGTTGTGGTGGAAATGTTCGGATCTGGAGTAGAAATGTTGACAACTTCGATGGTAGCGATAGATCTGAAGTGTGTAGAGGTCTTATCATGTTGCACCCCCTTCTTCTGTACCATACATACATATGCATCCTTCCAACCTCCAACCCCGGTCTCCACCCTCCGCTCTCGGCAATTTCACCCGGCATCTCGGTGCTCCCTGGAGCCTTCAAGATGTTTTGGATACATGCATCCCGCCTCCTTATTGACGGAATTTGCGACGCTTGGGCGATTCACTGGTAGACGTAGACGCGATTATGTCCGAATGATTATCCAGAGGACGTACGGGCGTTCTCTTTCCTCCTTCCTTTCTGTAGCTGCTGATAAAAGCGTGATGAAGATGAAAGGAGCAAGTAGTTGGGTGGCTGGTATTGTGAAATCGTTACTCTTGTAAGAAGGATTGCCTAGCCAGTGGCGATCGATTACCCTGATCTCCCTCCACTCATAGCTGCCAGCTGCTAGTGTCGATGAATACATGCCAGCTGTATTTTGTTGAAATGCACTCTCCCGACTTTTGTTTCACTAGTCCCCCCGCCCTTCCCAGCTACTGTCACTCTTCTACCAGTAATCATGGGTCGGTCTCTGGTGTGGGCCTTAATGGCAGCCATGGCCTCCGCAGACGCTCTTACTCTTCCAGGTTCAGGGGCAGTCTCTTCATCGCTCGAGGGGATTCCCGTGCCTTGACTTGAAAGCAGACAGTCCTGCCGACATTTCTGAATATGTATTTGCTTGGGTCAAGTCATGTCTGCCACTTGCTAACCGCATCGATAGTCAATTTATGATCGGCCTTATTGACAGGTGCACTGTTCAACTGTACATGCGGTATAGAGCTAGCTGGGCCAGCAAAAGCAACAAAAGCGTCGCAGACCGCTGGTTTTGAGTTCATTATCGCCGTCGCTTCTCCAGTCAGCTTCATTGTCTCTAGAACTGCCTCAACCACAAGATGAGAACGGATGCTCAACGATGAGAGTGTCGCTTACTGGCCTTTCATCTCTACCTCTTCACAATCGGATGTGAACTCTGAATGCCCCAGAGGAGACCTAAGGAAATAGTTCCGACTCATGGTGGGATATCGCCTCTGATGTGTCACCTGTTGAGACGGAATTAATAACCCCCAACAGGGGGCGGGCAAGAAATCCATTGCTGCCCGTTACGCCATAAGGAACGACACCACCAACGAGGTATCTTTTATCATGGGCGGCGGTGAAGTGACTTCCACCTCTACTCCTTATTGGGACGATTACAGTAGCGTGAGTTCATGTGAATTGTAATCGGTTCAGTAAAGTATCCAAATCATTGATGATTGATGTAATGGCATATACCTGGTTGGGGCGCCGCATGGCACCAACAAGTCACTAATACAACTCGTGAAACGTGTATTACTCCAATACACGGATAGTGGTTGTGAAAACAGATATTGATAACAGAAGACGAACAGTTGCCTCCGAGTGGGATACTCTTCTATGCACTTTTACGCATGCTGAGAGTTGCCACGAAAAGGAAGAAAAGCTTTGGGCATTCACGACAACGGATTGATGAATTCTATTGGCGCGAGGCAGAAGCCACCCGCACCATCTATCTAATCTACGTACCGTACGTACGAGGAGCGAGTGCTTAGGTAAACCAAATAGTGCAGAAAAAAAATAAAATGATAATAAAAAATGAAAAAATAATAAAAAATTTACGGCGGCCCGCCCCGATCGGTTTGTTTGTGTTGTTGAAAAAAAAAATGTGAGGCCATATGTGCGTTTAAAAAAAAAAAACTACACAGTGGCTTAGCTACTTTGCTTTCAAATCTGAAGTAAATCCCCCTTTCAGAGTGGCCATTACAATTCAACACATAGCTCAAAATCAAATCTTTTCGGCTTAGGAAGAATTGATAGAGTAGAGAATAGGAAGGTCACAGCGTAACCAAACAGTTGACAGCGACGGCAAGGCACAAACCAACCATCTTTGGTCCTCAAAACGATGGGCGTCCAGAACAAGGACATTCGCATTAAGTATGTTCATAACCTTGATACGCATACACATTTATACTGACAGTCAGCAGTTGGGATTCTGAACCCCGTCTCACTAATCATCTCGTGAATCTCATTGCAGCCAACTCGAGGTATAGTGCTTGTATCTTCGGTAGCAATACAGGGGATCGTTGGCTCATCGAGCGCGAACTTTGTCTTGAAGTTTTGAAGCAAGAGCCTTGGATGAGAGACAAAGAAGTACAGGGGTGGGTACGGAGGTCAGCAAATGGGTGGGAGGCGACGGATAAATGGACAAGCGGGATGGTCCATCCTGTGCGGAATCGTCTGCATCTGTGAGTGGTCTTGCCGAAGGAGGCTGACACAGGACGATGACTGATTCTCCATGCGTTAGGTTGGTCAAAAGGATGAAAGAAGGGTGGTATAAATCAAAGTATGCAATCGATCCGGAATGGAGTCGTGAAGAACAAGTTCCCGAAGTGACGCGAGGTATGTCGCTTCCTGCCCTGCATTCTGCACCTACTAATTTATACCACTTGTAGTCACGCTCGGGAGGGACCATCCTTACTATTTTACTCTTCGCTCCCTTTGGCTCAAGAACCAACATCCTGTATCCGCTTCTACTCCGGCCACTGTCCAGTCTTCACATGAACAAAACAAATGTAAACAACGCACTGCCTCCACATCAAGATACTGGCCTTCGGCGAAAAATGCCAATCATCTCGAAGGGCTCCATAAGCAAAAAATTCAAGGAGATGCGTCGCAAATGATGGCCGAATGTTTCTCCGATCCAGAGGGTGAACAAGAGCGGTCACCCAAACGACCGCGAATTGATGCTTCAGACCGAAGTTATGAGGGAAACCCTGATGAGGAAGCTGTTGTTGAAGATACTTTGGCGGAATCTCCTCACCCGGCAGATGAACCAGACAGTCGGGAAAGGGAGGGAAAGGGAACACCAAAGGGGTCGAACAGACATAGAGTGCAGGAAGGTTTCGGGGTTGAGAATTCAGTAGCGTCGCGCCCCACTCCTTCGTCAGAAAAGAGGCCGAGGGGACGGCCCAAGGGATCTTTGAATAAGAAGGGAAAGAAGATCGAGGTGCATAATGAGGGAAGAGAAATGCCAAAACCTCTTGATGGCGAACCTGTCAAGAGGGGTAGAGGGAGACCGAAAGGTTCCACTAATAAAAGGAAGCAGTACTAAGCTGTCATTCAAACAATGATGGGTTCTACACACATCGGGATAGTTCGAAAAGGACTTCGTTTATTTCTGGGTTCCCCTTAGATGTTTATAGATTTTCTGTAATGTACCAACGCTTATCATGCTATTGTATGCATCATCACGTTCGTGGTATGAACTACGGTCTTCTTTTCTGTCATTATGTTTAAATAAGCAGGAGTTCATCAGAAGTCAACTGAAATTTATTGCGCAATCACAAATAATAAGATAACCCAAGACACCCTTTGTATGTTACTCTTCAGTAGTATAACGGTTAGTATAACCGCTTCTCATTTGAAGTCGTTTTCTTCGGTGGACGCGGTAGACCAGGGTTCAACTCCCTGCTGGAGAATTTTTTTATATATTTTAGACACCCACTAGAAATAGTAAAATATCGGGATAAATAATTATCCCCTCGTTTCCCTCCACGAATATTTCATACCCCACTTCTTTTTGAAGTTATGTCTTACTACCTGGTGATCTACTTCATGTGCTAAACTTCTTTGGATTGAGTGCAAGACACTTTAAGGCCGGCGTACGCTCATGTTGTGTTGTTAACGCGTTAGAACGGAGGAAGTAGAAGAAGAGTAATTGGCTGGAAAGTGCCCGCTTCTGATTCTGGCGGAGCAGTATCCGGCTTATTGTGCTTCGCAGCGGGATAGAGCACAGAAACCACAATAATACAGGCTATCAACGGCTCGAGTGAATTATCACACTACGTACAGCACTTATTAGTTTTTGAAGTGGTGTGAGCTAGGCTGGACACAAGCCCCTCGACGGACATCGACCGGTCTCCGACGAGACACTCGGGAGCCTAGGTTTCACCGATGCCGCTGGCTATTACGTAGTGTGTCCATGGTTTGCCCCTTCCATCTCCTTCTGCCCCCTTTCCAGCATCCATAATTACCCCAGGCAGATAAAGCATGTCTGACAGCGCTCAGCGCAGCTTTCGCTCTCAACTGTCCTCATTCAGATGGGCCAACTCAGTTCAAGACGACTCTCAGCCTGCTCCCCCGCCCTCGGCCTCAAATCCTTTTTCTCGAGCATGGAATAGTATGTCGGGGTATATACCCCTCCGGAATGAAGGCAATAGTCAGGAGGAAGAGGCTTATTTCGCTTTAAGTGTGAGTACCTGGACACACCATGTGACGTTTCTGGAGGCTAAAGCGCTGACACAATCGTCAGAGATGGGAAAGGTGCGTGCTTCCTTCGTGCTCCTTCTGGCTTTCAAACAAGCTCGAAGCAGGAGACTGATTCTATATGTATTCTAAATCCAGATTCATTGGATTTCTGGCTTGTTGTGCTGGTGGAATAGCATGTTTTGGTATCGCATTCCTTTTCCTGCCCATTCGTATGTTGTCACAGCTTCAAAGAGAATACTTTGTCGTCATAAACGTGTTTGTTGACAATCAATAGTTGCCATTAAACCACGGAAGTTTGCGCTCGCCTTTACCCTTGGCAGCTGTTTGTTTATGCTTGGATTCGCCATCTTACATGGTCCTTGGAACCGTATGTTGCTTCCTTGCTAGGCACCCTGATTTCTAACATTTTTGCCCGTAGATTTCAAGCATATCCTTTCTCCAGAACGAATTCCCTTCTCTCTTTGTTATTTTGGCTCTCTAGGCCTCACCCTCTTCTTCGCCATCGGTATCAGATCCACTATCGGCACACTTCTGGCCTCAATCATACAGGTCGTTGCCCTGTTGTCATATGTGATAGCTTATTTCCCAGGCGGTATGACTACTTTGAGACTCGGAGGTCAAATGGCTATGAGAGGCGCGGGGAACCTATTACCAATCTAATAATGTGATGCGAAGTGATTAATAGCTGGTAATAATGCTACCATCAGTCGTCCGACATGAATCCTGCATTTATCTATAGAGAAATAATAATGAAACCAAACAGTCGTAAGGGATGCGGAAACCCAATGGTACATATACAATGCGATGAGAAATACCACCATTCTTAAGCGCTCTTCCAGCCGCAGCCCAAATTCACCCTTTAAGCTTGACCTTGCACCCCAAGTTCGGCAAGCACCTGTGCCTTCTGCTCCGCTGAGAGACCTTCTAAGATTCTCTTGAAACCAGACATGACTCCCTCCTGGTTGGTTCCGCTATAATTATCGTTAGTGCGAGACAGAAATTAGAGGCATAGTAAGACTTACGCCCAGGAAACCAAAGTGTCGGAACACCACTCGTCGCGCACACCCTGGATGAATGACTCAATAGCTTCTCCAGATTTTTCGATGTACGCAGCCACCTCGCTGTCGCTGGAAAGCTCGATGGGAATGAACTGCTGGAGAAGCTCTTTTCGCTCAGGATAAGTAAGACGAGGGTTGGCGTTTTCAAGTTTCTTGAGAATACGCTACAGATGACATCCTTGTTAGTCGGCTTTACATCAGATATAACTTCAACTCACAGTCTCGCTTAACTTTCTTCTCAAAGACCAGTAGATCGCACGACGAGAGTTCTCCCAGTCACAGGGAATACAGTCGGCTTTGGCCTTCATTCGACCACTTCGATCGTCTAAAGCTACGTCAGCGATTCATCGCACAACACGAGATATTTGGATACTAACGGAGATCGGCAAACTCAAGAGCGATGGATTGGTAAGCGGGGCCGAGATGTTTCTCACGAGCTTCAAGCTTAGCTGTCGCCGCAGTCTTCTCTTCGGGAGAAGCGTTGGGGTTCTCAACTTCCTTCTTGAGTCGGGCGTACTCCTCATCCAATCGTGCCATGGTAGCCTGGACCTTTGGCTTACGATATTTAACTGTGTGAGGTGATTGATTAGCTTTGCCATGCATATTATGCTAGACGGTAGTGGAACTTACCCTCCACGATACCCTCAGGTTCCAAGACACCACCCCTAGACTCATTGTCGACAAACATGGTCATGTGTTCAGGGTTGATGGATGGGTCCAAGACTACCCACGCACCACCTCGCAATTCCCCATTGGGTACGAGATAGACAATGACAGGGTGCTTGTAGCTACTGAGGCCGTCGACGATCTTTGCACCCTCCTTGAGAATGGCTTGCGCCATGTCGGACATACCGCCGGAGAAACCTCGGAAGTTGGCAAAGATAACAAGTGGGAGGCCCTCTCGGTTGGCATCTTCGATGGCAGTAGCAGTCTTTCTGGAGCTGTCGGGGAACCAAACGGTACCAGCAAGGGACACGCGACTTTCTTGAGAGTTCTCATTCGCGGGGTCGGCAGGGTCGACGCGCTCGATGGATCGAGTCTCAGCGGCAATGACTGCCACGGGTATACCACTGATTCTTCCTCGACCAGTCACAATGGTTTGAGCCCAGCCGCCTATGTGATTGTGTCAACTTTGTCATCGCAAGATGAGAAAAACAACTATCACTCACCCATCGTCTCAAAGAAACTACCGTTATCTAAGATACCAGATTTCCAGCTCTGCACACCATCAATGTCCTCACTGCAACCAGACAAGAAGTTTCGAGGGTCGTAAGCGGCCTTGGTGGGCTTCCACTCAACGGCTCGGTCCCAATGGTCACCAGTAGGCAGGATAGGGATAGCTCGACCACGTTGTTCTATTGTAAATCAGTCACGACTCATGAACAGTCAATTTGTCCAACCTACCGGGAATGAACATCAAATAGTTGATGATTTGTAGAGCACCATCCAGGTCGCTGCCCGCAGTCAAGTGAGAGATACCGTTTTTGTACATGATCTGGGGCAATAGATTAGCTGACTTATTCTCGACTGCTTCATTGGGCTCACCTGAGGACCACCCAACTGGATGTTACTCGTGTACACCTCCTTACCCAAAACTTTGTTGATAGCTTGAGCACCAGTTAAGATAATCGGTTGACCTTCTACTTGAACAACACGCTGTCCCAATCTGACAAGGTAGGCACCAATACCAACCGATCGTGCAGTTACCATAGAAATAGTAAAGATGTCATCGTATGCCCTGGAGGTTTCACCCGCAATCAAACCGGAGCCTCGTAAACATTCGACACCCAAACCGTCTTTGAGACCGATAACGGACACAATCTTATGCCTCCTCTCTCCATCGACCTCAATTTCGTCAGTGATCACACTGCCGGGTCCCATGTCATTAAGCTTATCAAGGTTGGCGGGTGTGAGGTAGAGATAGTCAAAACCTTTTTCAGGCTTGCCAGCTTCACGCCACGCAACATCGAAAAGAGCCATGACCTCCTCAGCCAGGCCAATACGGGCACCAGAATTTGCGGAAAGGTAAATTCGAGGAAGACCGTGTTTACGGGCATACTGGGTCGCCTTGTAGAAGAATTCATCTTCAATTGGACCGAAAGAACCAATCTGATAGGTGATGTCGTTAGAGATGACGACGACCCGACGGCCTTGGGGATACTCGGGTGTCTTGAGGGTGTACACCCAGGCGACCATACCGCAGGTGTTGAGACCAGGAGCACGATTCACTTCCTGCAACTCACCATGCTCGTCAAAGATCAATTCGGTAGCAGTAAGCAAATCTGATGGAATCTTGATGTTGGGCAGATATGTCTGGAGATTATGCCACGCTTTGTCAGTCGCCTGTCGGAAAAGATCTGGGAAGTCATAGACATAAGTGGTGCCGATCACATGAGCTTGGTATCGACGAGGCTGGAGAGACTCCTTTGTTGAGTAAGGGAAGTTGACAGGCTGGAGATGGAATTGACCGTTCTCGCCAATGGATTTAAGGATGGACTTGCCCTTGTCGTTATCGATTTCCTGATAAGCCTCATACTTGACTACAAATCCTGAGACATTCTCAATGAACGATCGGATGGGCAAAACGTTCCCTTCCTCGTCTTCAATAACCACTCTGATCTCCGCCTGAGTCACACGCAACCTCCACAGCCTCTTGCCGTGACGCTCAATGAAACCAGCCAACGCCTCCTGGATGTCGTCAAAGGTGACATTGAGGTTGTAGACACAGTTAACCATGATGTGGTTACAGTCGGCTTGTCGGTGCTGGGAGCTGACAACTTCAAGGGTATCAAGGATGTCACCTACGAGCCGGTCTGTCTCAGAGATAAGGTACTCCTTGACCTGCATGTTTCCTTGGAAACGACCCGGTCGAAGAAGCGCTCGCACAAAGAAGCGAACATCAGAGGTGTTCTCACGGCCAACAGCATGGTAAACGTGAATTTGTCGGTTAGAAGAAGGTTGAGGAGTGATCTTGAAGTTGGACAATCGTCCGAGTTCCAGCTGATAAGCAAGAGCAGGTTCGATGTCTCTGATAGCTTCTTCCTCCTTCCAATAACCCTCAACAGATTCGCGAAGAGTCACATAGGCTGGGTATTGGTCCTTGCGGCAGATTACGAAGCTGATTCGTCGAATACCTTTTCCATTAATCTCCGCAGCATACTGGTTTGCAAGCGCGTGGAATCGCTCGTTGAGCTCAATGTCAGACATCTGTTCGCCATTAAACAAACGTAGGGCGACATTCATAACATGAGGATGGCGGGCGTCCTTTCCGAATTTTTCGATGTGTTCAGCATGGCTGAAGGCGGGGTATATGGAGAGGAGCTTAGCAAAACTTTGCTCAAGAGAAGCCAAATCATTGTACGAAGTCATGAGACCAAATCGAACCGGCTCAGTCTTGGTGGTGACAACATAGCTGAGGTCAGACATGCTTGCGATACGGGTAAAGTCCTTGGTAGAGTCAACGCGAGGCGTGGCGGGCTCGCTTTGATGACCGCCGAGCTTGAATCGCCAGGTGATGATATGAGGCTCACCACCTTTTTCACCTGCTTCGTAGTCAAGGTGCAAGACGTTGTACACCCGATATGCTCGTCGGACGTACACTTCAAGGGCAGCAAGGGCAACCCAAGGATCATCATGATCGAAGAAAGTGGTGAGCACATCGAAGACGGTGTAACGAGAGTCGGTGACCTCCTTGAGAACATCAGCCGAAGGCAATCGATGGCCTGAGCCTTGCTGGCCGTAATAGCTGGTAGTGACAGCAGCACTGAGAAGTTTCTCCAACTGGCCGAGTCTCTCCTCATAACTCGGGAGAGATCCGACGATCATCACCTCCTTGGCCTTGAGTGCAACCTTGGCGGTGGGTCGACTGTCGAGAGCGGCAAGTCGACTAAGAGCATCATTGACACGGCTTTCGGGAGTCATGGAGGCACGAGGTGATTCGGACTTGATAACATCAAGCAAAGCAAGGACCAACTTGGTCTTTAAAGCAATCTTACTGTGGGAAAGGACGAGATTAACGACCTGATCAAGGTCTTTGCAATCATCTCGAAGCTTGAGAATGACGTTCTCTTGAGTACGGGTGGTGTCGGCGAAAGGCTCTTCAACATCGGCAAAGAAGCTTAGCAGATCCGCCCAAGTCTGCCACTCGTGAACTTTAAGTCCATGAGCGAAGGCATCAATCAGAGCCTTGAGAGGGGAAATGGCTGCAATAACTTGAGGACGCTCTTTGGGCAAGACATTTTCTTCAACAAACACATCGATGGTATGTTGAAGCTTGCGACTAGGGAACTCAAACCGTCCGGCACGGCAAGAATCCAAAATGCTGCGGATTTCGTCCTCGAGCTTTTGAGGGATACGACCACTGAGGGTGGACATGACGCCCTGGGCGTTAGAGTACGGAAGATCGGCGTCACGAAGGGCAGTCTCGACGATGCGAAGCGAAGAAAGGACAGAGGCACTGTTATCATAGCCGGAAAGGTTATCGTAGAGAACTTCAAGATGCTCGCGCAAACGTTGATGAGGCTTTGTGCCGTATCGACCGTTCTTTAATTCGAACGTTGGAAGAATACCCTCGAAAGGCTTAGCGAATTTGACCTTAGTAGGATCGTCGAGGGTCAAGATACCGAGCAACTCGCCGGAGGCCAGGGTCTGGCCAGGTTGCTTCATGAATTGAGCGATACCGCTCTCGCTGGCAGTCACTGACATAATCATCTTCATGACTTCGATCTCCGCATAGGCATCGCCCGCATCGACATGATCACCAGAGTCAATGAGGTACCGTACAAGTTTACCGGGAGAAGGGCTTCGGAGCTGACTTGGGTCCTGCTCATCTTCAATAAGTGTGGTCTTGGAGTCCACAGAAAGGACCATGGCGCCCACTTCTTCTCGGAAGTAAACCGTGTGAGTAGCGCCGCTCAGGGAGATCAGAAGACCACCATCGCTGAGACCTCGGCACCCAACAAAGATACGACCGCCGTTGAGGTAGAGAGTGAAAGAGTAGGCAGAAGACTTGGCCATGGCAAATGAATATCGCACATTCTCATAAATGAATTCACTCTTGAAGAACGTCTGGAGAGAATCCTTAGGAGGAACTTGACCCTTGTCAAGTACCGATTTGTACTTAGCAAGTGACGCTTCGTAAGCAATATAAGCCTTAACTACAGCACCACAAACGACAGCGACAACAGGGTCCGGGCGTTCAGACGTCATACCCTCCGCGATAAGGCCATCCAGCCATTGGGTGGTAAGGGTGTTGTTTTCAAATTCTGGCTTCTCCAACAACTTGATCAAGTATTCAACAGTCGTTCGAAATTCACCCCGGATGCTCAACTCCTTGAGCGCGACGACCATCGATTTCCGGGCCTCACTCCGCTCCATGCCGTAGGCAAAAATGTGCCCGAATTGAGAGTCCGCATATTCATGGAGACCACCAGCAGAGGACACGGAAAAGTAACCCCAGACGTTAGAGTTGGAACGGAAGTTGAGCTCGGTAAGGTTACCGGAAGAGGGCTTGAACCCAGCGTCGGGGTTTTCACCAGTGATACGACAAGCAATGACATGGCCCTTAGGAGTAGGCTTACGCTGAGTGTTGACGGATTCAGGCTTACTACCATCGAAATCAATTTCTGTGATGCCGTGAGGGTCCATACCGTAAAGAGTACGGATGTCTCGGATTCGGTGTAGAGGGATACCCATCGCAATTTGGAGTTGAACGGCTGGGATGTTACAGCCACTGACCATCTCAGTGGTAGGGTGCTCCACTTGAAGACGAGGGTTCAACTCGAGGAAGTAGAAACTATCATCAGAGTGGGAGTAAAGGTACTCGACCGTACCAGCAGAGACGTAGCCGACCAATTTGGCGAGTCGAACTGCAGCCTTCTCCATCTCTTCAAATGTCTCCGGCTTGGCAATAGTGACAGGCGCTTCTTCGATGATCTTTTGGTGTCGACGCTGAACGGAACAGTCTCGACCGAAAAGGGAGATGGCATTACCGTATTGGTCGGCGATAAGTTGGACTTCCAAGTGACGAGCTGATCCGGCAAGCTTCATAATGAAGATCGGTGATCCTAAATAATCGATCATGAGCATCTACAACGTTTGAACACTTGATTATACTCACCAGGTACTTCGCCGGCAACAGCCTGGAACGAATTCTTGAACTTCTCTCCATCCTCAACCTTTCTGATGCCCTTACCACCACCGCCCTCACTAGCCTTGATCATGATCGGGAATCCAATCTTCTCAGCCCTCTCAAGACCCTCCTCCCAGCTGTGGACGCAAGCATCGTCGTACGCCTTGTCAGGAACCGTCACGAAGCCTTGGGGGGAAAGTATTGTGTCGGAAATGCCGGTACCGGACCATGGCATACAGGGAACTTTCGCGTGCTGAGCAACAATGGTAGATGAAATCTTGTCACCGAGGGATCGCATAGCAGATCCAGGAGGACCGATAAAGATGATCTTCGATTTGGCGAGAGTTTCAGGAAGCCGAGGGTTTTCAGAAGCGTGACCCCTGCAATGGTTAATGTCTATGTGCATGAACTGACAAAATAACTCACCAACCAGCCCAGACGGCATGGACACCGGCTCGCTCCGCAACATCTACAATGAAATCAACGTTGGCATAGTTGTTGTTGTTGCTTCCACCTGGGACCTCAACGTATCGGTCCGCCATGCGGATATATTCGGCGTTGATTCGCAAATCTTCCGGAGTCGCCATGACAGTGAATTCAATTTGACGATCAGAGCCAAAGGTTTCGTAAGACCATTTTCTGATGGACCTAATTTCCTTAACAGCGGCAATACCGTTGTTGGCGATCAAAACCTATAGGACGGTTAGAGGCTGCCGCTGTGTCAATAAAAAGCTGAAACTAACCTTAGTGATAACAGTGTGACCGTTGTGAGCCTTGACGAAGTCGGTCACCCGGCCAGAAGGTGCGGACTCGACAGAGTTGGCGCCTGTAAATGCCGGCGTTAGCAACTTCGCTCTTTCTGTCAATTCCGCCGTCACCGCCAGGGGTCAACAATCAACGATCCATGTATAGAGCAAGAAGCAGAGATCAACTCTAGAAGGTTAACGTATACACCATAGGGCTCTCCCGAGTCCGCATGGCAACCGCAATACCTTGTTGATCCTCCGTAGGAGCTTAGATCGATCGGTCGATGCGAGGCAATGGCTGCCTGTCTGAGAAAACCTTGGATCCATGCCGCCTGAACTTACCGATAAATTGGGCAACTTTGGAATGGTCGTATATGTCTGATTGACCATTCACGGCGCTCCCGTTGGGGGTAGCCGAAGACATGGTTGACGAGATTCGCCTGTTGGATTTGATTTGAGAATATGAAGACTGGGTATAGGTCGTGAAGCCGTCACTTCCGGGCGTTGCCGAGTAGCACTGCTATGAGAGAAGAAAGAAGGAGAGAAATACGGGGACGTTGGGGAGGAAACGTGTGAATGAGGATGAGAAATGTTGGATCAAGGAGTTAAATGAAGCTGAAGGGTACGTAACCTGAATTCCTCCTGTCTTTTGGGGAAGCCAGCGCGGACACCTCTCCGGCAAAATCATTCCCCACGCGTATACATCACACTTACGTAACTTGCACCTCCACCTCCACCCCCCGCGCGATGCCGTCGTCCCCATCAAAATCGCGCCCATTCAAAGCCGACAAGCCCGAAATAACAGTAACTGCGTTTATTTATTTGTCTGGAATCGTTTGTCGGTGCCGTCTGCCGCCGTCGGCGACGCACTCATGCCGCATCGCTGTTAGTTTTATTGATGTTTCTCAAGTATGATGGTCTCCACGTATGACATAAAGCGTTTCTTTCATGGAGTGGCTCCAAGCTAATAGATGATACGAAGGAATATAGATGATACGAAGGAATATAGATGTCCTAGATATAGTAGAGATACCCAACAAATAGAGCTAACTACCATCAAGCCCTGGTCGTAACAACACGATTGAGACCGAACTCCCAATCAACCGATGGGATCAGCCTCACCTGCGCTGTCCATCTCGTTCTCACCAATTTCTTTTTTATGCTGATTAACGCTTTTTCTTCGAAAGAGCCATGTACCAAGCGATATGGTAATGAAGTCCACGACGAGCCAGGCGAGAAGGATACCCATGTTTTGGCCGATTTGGTTCTTGGTGTCAAATATGATCTATAAGAGGAGGGAGAGTCCGCATTTGAATCACAAGAAATATTAAAATAAAGGAAAGGTGAGACTTGCTGTTCGAATAATACGATTACAGTTGTAAAAGGGCATGGCGACACCGTATCGGTAAATCCAAGGCTGCAACTCGAGAGGCAAGCTGACGACAGACATATTCACGATAATAATTGGCGGAGGGAAGAAAATCATAACTTGGGACCGAGCACGATAATTGCAGACTCGGTAGCGAGACCAATCGCGGCCATGCCCAAGAAAAGAGCGAACCACCTAAGGAACAAACCGCCCGCATAAGTAAAGTGCGCGCCAAAGTGGACTTTGAAAGAGGGTAAGTTGACCATGCAGAAGAAGAAAGAGGCAGGGAGGTATAGACAGATAGGAGAGACAAGTCGGTAGATGATGTAAGCTCGAGTGGCGAGAAAGGAGGCGATGATTTCACGAACAGCATTGTTGGTCATAGTCATGATGAAGGAGAAGATGAGCATGTACTACATAAGACCAACGATGGCAATAGCCGCTTGAGCTACAGGCTGGTCGTAAGGCCTAAGGTTATTCATCGAATACCACAACACAGGGTTGGTGATCGTCGAGGGCGTCTGAGAGACGAGCCTGACAGTGTGACATTATTGGCGTTGTCTTGGAGGTAGGTAGCGGCGCTCTGGGTATTGTACTCGAAAAAAAAGCTGACTCAAAGCTTCCTGGATGCAAGGAATGAGATAGGTGTTGAGAGCAGTTTCCGGTCTAGCTTGCGCGTAGAAAACCTCGATGACAGAAGACCCGCTCTAGCTAGAGTTACCGTTTTCCCTAGAAGATAGAAGGGCATTGGAGACACCAGCATTGATGACAATGGATGCCCACACTCCTTCCTCAACTACATCATGAGCGACGTCAGCAGCGGCGAGAAGTTCAGAGGAGTATGTAGCAAAATAATTGAGGGTGGTCTGAGAAATGAGATCTCGAGAGAAGGAGGTCTGGCCGGTTTCACCGCCATCTCAATCGATCACTTTGACGGTCAACTTGTCGGTGTATCTGTTGTATTTCCACACTACACTCGTAAGTCAGATGATGTCCATCAAGCATAGTTTCCGAACTAACAAGAACCCCAATAGACGGAAACACATAACCACATGACAATGACGGTGATTACAACAGTAGTGCCCAAAATCTTAGAAGCAATCTTCCTGAACATAGCCATCTCCGGGTCCCAAACTATTTTTTAGTAGTAACTAGCAGATCAAACAAAGGAAAGCGTTCTCACAGTCATATTTAACTTTTCTAATTTTGGCTTACATGCTCCAGGTTCAGCATCCGCAGCTCCAGCGATAGGCGTAAAGTTGCTTGCATGCCGCTTTAGCCTCTGTAGTGTCGTTCGCCTGGGGCACATCATTTACATCCGATCCCTTCTCCTCGCCATGAGAATTTCTGAGAGTTTTGCCAGGTTGACTAGTTCCAGTCCGACTTCTAGTCTTCTCCCCATTTCCATACTCATATTCATTGGGACCAAAAAGGTTCGAGGGGCTGAAGGATCTGGGATGCTCTGGCTCGGTTCGTTCACCTGCAATATATGCAACGGTAATTCACGGGAACCCCAGGACGCTTGTAAATAAGCCCATCACATAAGGAAAGGCTACATCGCTTCGCCGGCTGCATCGTTCATATGTCACCATTGCAAAGCCGCAACGAAAGGGAGGAAGCCAGACGGGCAGTAAATCTTTCGTGGGGATGGCCCCATGCACAAGCTCGCAATTCATTTTTCCACTTGGCTCAATCCGCTTTGAAAAGTGGTTGAGTATCTCAACAGGCGCAATGATATCTCTTCATTGCAGAAGTAGGCGTTCTTCCGACATTGTGTGGAGAATGATGGCGCAAGGGACAGTAGAGCACTGACGGCTGATGAGCCCGAAAGCTCCTGGTTGAGGGAAGTAGTAGTGGATGTCATCCTCCAAAATGATATTCTCTGATGCTACTTATATTCCTCCTTATTCCCCTTCGGTACGCAGTATAGCTGAGCTTCCATATCTGAGGTGCAATTGCATTGTTCTTGTTGTTTTGATATATCTCACAAGAGCGTCTTTCGATTTTGGGGCAGTTGAGAGCCCGCAACTCATCTCCAACAATCCATTCTTCATACCTTGTTAATCCTCACTTGGCTGGAAACATGCGAAGAAATACTGTTCACGTCCCCAGACACCAAGCGCGCGCGACTCGTGCTGATAAGCAAGAGAGTCGTGAGCTGAACCCTAGTAAGTAGCTAGCAAAAACTTACAGAAACCGAAGATCCAAGGTGAAAGGGGCAAGCTAATACGCAACTGCAGGGACAAGGCAAGCACATTAATACTCGCGTTACCGTCCTTGCCTCAATACCGAACCTGACCCTTAACATCGACACAAACCGAAAGGATGTGAGTGCCGTCAATTCCCCTAATGTGCGATCGAAGGAAGTGGTGTGTAGTTCGGCCTCTCGTGGTACAAAAAATGTCTTGGTTGGTTGGATTATCCAGCGGTTGCTGTTATTATCAATAGCGAGCACTCATATAATACCATGGAAACACCTAGGAAGTCATGATGATGAATGAAAGGATGAACTCCTCGAGGCCTACAAATATAGAAAAAAACTCATGCCCAGATGGCACCATATGAGCTGTTAAAGGTATGCGAAGCATGGGCAATTCCAACAGGGCTTTTCAAGAGGAAGATAAATATCTAATCATTGGAAAGGTGAAATGAGTTCAGAATGGGTTTCTTGTTTGGCGACACCACCACACATTAAATACTCATTGATGCAAACAGTTTTTGATCCCGTTTGCCCGACGCGAAGTGACGCGAGGGAATACGCGGTTTTTGGAAAGCTTTCTCTTCACATTCCCATTCCACCTATCATTTCTCACCAAGGCTGCCTTTCTACACGTTCTTTACCCCTGTGCCAGCACGCTACCAAGCTTTCATCACGCCAATCTATTCAACTTCTGTGTACATCCGATACACCTCTTTCTCTCAACTTCACTGATTTGACGCGTCTTTTTATCATTATCAATTTGGCATTCCATTCTTAATTCATCATGGCTCCTGGAAAGCAACCAGCTACTCTCGAAGAGCTTTCCGAACGGTAAGTCAACTCACGGCCAAGATGGTTTCTCGCGGATTAGGTCTACAATTTTGCTAACGCTTGCCATTAGGATTATCTACTCGGACCGATGTAAGCTTCAATAACGGTTTCCTTACCAAAACTCAGCTTGTCTCTGTTAACGCCTCATCATTATAGACTCAGATGATAGATTTGAGTACCGACATGTTATTCTCCCCAAACAAATGCTTAAGCTCATTCCCAAGCGATATTTTGCGTCTGACGATTCTGGTTTGCTGAGGATTTTGGAGGAAGACGAGTGGCGTGGCATTGGCATCACCCAGTCTCTGGGATGGGAACATTTCGAAGTGCATGGTAAGTGTAGATATGTCGCTATATATGTGTAAGACCTTGTTGTGTCACGTAAATATGCTGACAAACGATTATTGCAGCCCCTGAACCTCATATTCGTAGGTGGTGGACGAAAGCATAATGACAATCTACTGACACCCATCCATAACCAGTCCTTTTCAGACGACCTCTTGTAAGTCAATGTGCATGCGTTACCAAGCGAAACTGATCTCCAATGACAAGCCCGGTTCGAACGCCAACGCCAAGCGGCAATAGGTTTCATCAATGGGTTTCATTTGTTGAGGGTAGACATGAAGTAGCGTATAGCGGGATTAGTGGGAACTGATACATTGCTTGTTCAGTATGGAAAAGATTCCTGGTTTATGCTGACTTGTTCACCGTCTGTTTGGTGTTTCTCTTGATTCTATTCTCTCTGCTACGAGGTTGTCCTTCAGGCGGCTTCAAGTCAATTCATTCCAACCGCTGTTATTAGTGATGTCGGAGCGGCTTCTGAACGCGACAAGCGGATAACATAACGACTCAGCAATTAACAGCTACGATGTCGAGAGCTTCAAGGGCCGTTATGCGGCTAACGACAAGTTATACACCACCGAACTTCGTGAACAGAGCTGGCAGTGGTTGTGGATAAAGAAAACAAAAGGGGAACGGATCGCGATACTCGCCACTTGCATCCATCAAGGCACTCATTAAACCTTCTGAAGATTAAGTCGAATAACCACGCGTTACAAATGAAGGCTTAAAAATAACGAGATACGGGGCAACTGCCGATGGAAAAAACATGGCAGGCTGCGAGAAGAGGACTCATGCATATGATATTTCAAATGGGCAGAACCGTCTACTAATGCGCAGAACTTGCCTCGCCTCTTGAATCTCACATCCACAAGCGGTAAAAACCAATTTGGTGTCGAAAATAACATGCTTAGTCGAAGAGACCGAAGCCCTATAAAGCCGTTAACATGCTGTGTTCTTGGCCCAAAGGCAAGCTTCAACACTAGAAGGAACATACCATGTCGTCGTCAGACTCCTCCTTGGCCTCCTCCTTCTTCTCCTCAGCAGGGGCAGCCTCAGCGGCACCACCGGCAGCGGCACCACCAGCAGCAGCGGCGGGAGCGGCACCACCAGAGGGAACGGAAGCGAGCTTGGAAGAACCCTCAGCGATGAGCTACGTACAAAATCAGCATTCATTTCGACCCATGATAATCGCTAAGAGGACTGGGTCGCGAACAGCAGAGTCGATTTGAGCCAATGTAAAATCGGATGCACAAAAACCGACTGCACATTCCAGTCCATCTTTTCCGGCGATGCGATCAAACATACCTCGTTGATGTCCTTGCCCTCGAGCTCGGAGATGAGCTTGGAGAGCCTGTCCTCCTCAGCCTCGACACCAACGGTCTCGAGGAGCGCCTTGATGTCAGCGGCAGAGGGGGAGGCGTTGCCACCCTGTTGGAGGAGGAGGTAAGCGGCGATGAGCTTCATCTGCAACGAATGCTTGTCAGCCAATTTCTCCGAAAACTTCCTTCCGATATCCTTCCATTCTTTCCTCTAAACCGTCGAGTGCGCCTGCGTTGTCGTTGTGGGAGGAAGATACGAAACTCACTGTATCTGTATGTGTTTTTTGTTGTCACGCAAACCGATTTAAGCTGCTGGAGCGGGCGTTGCGTTTATTGTAAGAAACCAAAAGAAGACTCGCTGACCCAAAGTCTTCGAAAGTTGCCAGCCGCGAGCGTGAGACCAAGCGGGGAATGCCGGGAGGGGTATTTCCGGAAGTGGCACATTTATGGTCAACTCAATTTAGATTGAAAACCCCTTCTCTACCTTAACGCCGACATGCACGGCTTGGCTTAACTTCATCATAATTGGTTCCGTTCCTGACCGGCTGTTGGCGTTCAATCATCATCCACAGACGCCGATTGTTCATAAAAGTGCGTGTGCAAGTCACCGGCCATCGTATAACCCAATCTTTGATACCTGTCACATTCGCTTGAAGGACATGGATACCCCTCAGCAACCCATTCTGCGTCGGCGTCCCAAGCGGCCATCTTACGCCCCGACTGCTTTACCAATCGTGCCTTCATCATCTACGTACACAGGAAAGACTCAACAAGCCATGTCGCCATCACTATATAGGACTAGCATCCGCTCCGCCAGTCTGCAGTTAGATACTGTCGCAACCCCTCAAAGATTAAGAGATCTAGAAATGGAATGGAAAAATAGAAGGAATATGGCTTTGGCGGACATATCTAACGGATATGGTGGAAATAGCCATCAACAGCAATATGGACCCAGGCAAACTACTACCATTGACAAGTTGGATATCAAGCCCATTGACCGGCAACATGGGCCTAGTTTAAAGCCCGCCAAAAACGGGCCAAGATTGCCCACCGATGCTGGTCACACCCAATCAAGTCAATCAAAATCTACGGCAGCTCGCCCAAACTTGATACGATGCGTTGAACCTCCCACTCCCCCAGATACACCTTCGACCTCTATCACACAGTTGAAACTTGATCAGATTGTACGTGATTCCGTCCCTTCCCTGACGCGACCTTTGGAACCTTCAAAACGACTGGCGACTAAACACAAAACGGAATTGATACCTAATATCGAAACACGCATTCGGAATCCATTTGCCGCGCTCCCTATTTTGGCTTCACCTCTGCCTACGACGACCAGGCCTGTTCCGTTGGTCCATCCTCACAAAGGTGCTATACACGTTCGTCCCTCAAAGTTTTCAGAGTTCGATATCATCTTGACGCATGATGAGCTGTTGCGAATTATTGGTGATGGAATGGAATTAATTTGGATGCGAGGGACAAGCGATGATACATCTAGTTTTAGGAAACATTTGAAACTCTGGGACAGCGCCAAATGGACTGACGAAGAGGCCAACCTTTGGTACCGAGTGCAGCTCATAGTGGAAAATTTAAAGCGGAAAACACCACAGGTTGGTCCAACAGTATGTGAGATACAACATGATCCCTGACGTTTGCGCTTGGCATTAGGCCAGAATCTATCACTCTTTAGGCAACATTACTGTCATGTGCTGTAAACCTCCGGATATCGTCATCTCATTCCGGTTTCCGTCACCTTATAACAAATTGTCATCAACAAATATCTCATCTTCCACCATCAAAGTCCGCCTTTGTTATTCACGCATCTCAAAGGAGATCCGTCTCCATACCTCATACGCCAAAGCTTCGCATTCAGAGAAATCTGAGGAAAGGTTGAGGACGAAACGGATTGTCCCACTTACCAGCAATGGTGATATCGATGTCGCATGTGGGACCAACCATACAGAAGATTGGAGGGATGAAGAGAAAGAAGGCCTAAAGCGGTTATGGGACACGAAACGGGAATGGGAGAAGTGGTGCTGATTATATAATTCTGACAATAGATGAGAGTGCCAGCCATGGCCAAACGGCGAGGAAATGCAAAAAAGTGCCCTCAGTTTGAAGCATATAAGCTTTTCAAGTCCACGATATTTAGCGCCTTGTAAATGCAGCGCTTCCGTCTCTTACTCGCAACATTGTGCATTGCGAATCTGTAACCTGTCCCAGATTTGAGTGTGACAAGGTTTGACTTGCCGAGCCTTAGCACTGGTGTTTCGATTTTGTGAACAAGGTGACATTTCCTGTCAGTTGCGATACTCTGTCGCCAGTATCACAAGCGAGACATACTTATCGTACTACGCAACCAACCTTTGCAACAAATAATGAATGCATCATCAGCGTGCAGTGTTGATATTCCGGTGTGAATCATGTTGTCCCAATCCCAGTTCACAGTCGGCGCGTGCCACACGACGGAAATTTCCGCAAATGCCACTCTGCTCTTTCCTCTGATGTTTCCTGCATTTATTTGGCTACAGGCTACATCCAGCAAGTCCAAAAACAATGGCTTCCGCCCTCGCCCGCCCCCTACGCTCCCTCAATCCAGCTACCCGCCGTCTCGCAAGATGTGCCTCCACGGCAGCCCCGCAAAGCTCATCGGCACCTCCTCCCCCTTCCGATCCCCAGTCTTCTCAACACACTCCCCTCCCCCGCCCGGCTTTCTCAGTCCCTTACACCCCTGTCCCCCGCTTATCAGGATTCCCTAACTCATTTAAATCACCGTCTCACAAGCACTATAACTATCCCACGCCTCTCTTTAACAGTCCACCTACTGAGAAAATGCCAGACACCCTTGCAGAGCAGAGCCAGGCGAAGAAGGAAACGAAACTCGCAGCTGTCTCGGGGCTCTCTAGAGAAGAGCTTAGGAATTTGTGCAGGTTCACTGTGAGGTCGACCAAAGTTCAACATATGACAAAGAAGGGAAAGATGTGAGTTTTTCACTGCCGAGGCAGTACCTGCTTGTTAGACTGCCAGGAAATACCGCAAATACAGGTTATGTTTCGGATTCTGATCCTCTTTACAGGGCTTCGCAACAAGCGTATGTTGTTGTTGGGCATCCTGAAAAGGGTCTCGTCGGGCTTGGTCGTGGTCGAGGGCATAATCACGCTGCCGCTCAGGATGATGGATTCCAAAAGGGTAAGCTCCCGCCGTTTACCCAAGTTTGGACCTCAAGCTAACATGATCAACTTGAATATAGCTGTGCTTAACATGGACTATGTAAATCGATATGAAGAAAGAACTCTTTGGGGCGAAGGAAAGGACTTACAAGGCAAATGGGGAGCTGCCAAGGTCCACTTGCGTGCTCGACCTCCAGGTAATTCTTTATGTTGGCCCATGTTATTGTAACGTATGAGCTAACAGTCTGTTGTCGTAGGATTTGGTCTTATGGTCCCTCCTATGATCCATCGAGTCTTCACTGCTTGCGGTATCAAGGATGCGAGTGCCATGATCGTCGGTTCCAGAAATCGACCCGACGTGCTCAAGGCGACCATTCAAGTCTTGCATGGTGGTGTAAGTAGAGATGTGATGGATCATATTAGGATACTGCTTACAGTCACCCGTAGGGAAATCCTTCTGGCTTCGGCACAGGTATTTTTGGGAAGAAAGGACCCCGAGAAAACAAGGGTCGGGGAATGAGGAGCAAGGACGAGATTGAGCGCGAACGAGGAAGATATGGAGTGGATGTCGGTAGGAGGATCTAATCATTTGGGCTATGGCTCTTGCCATAGTTCAGTTCGCGCATACTTTTGGTTTCCCATCTGCTTAAAGGCGCGGAGGTAACGAAACTTGATGCATACAACATACGGAAAAACTTTACGCATCTCTCAAAGTCCCGCAAACGAAGATAGTCTGCCCAATATAGCAAGCACAACGACCGCTACAACCCATCGCCAACTGAATAACCAATTCCCTGCAGCGTGCCGTTGCACACGTTGCTCAGGTCGAGCTTGTGCATGTGGTGTATGTGTTGTTTGTGTAAGCTGGGCCAAAGGAACGGCAACAGGAATGTTGGTGGGCGAGGACGAATTGGGTGCAGCTGAGGTATTCACTGGTTCTGAGACTTTGGACGCCTCAACGTCGCCTATGTTAGACTTAGATGACTAGTGGTTCTGAGAGACTTACAGATGACGCGGCAGGTCCGCCCATGTCAGGAAGGTCAGTCATCTCAGGAGTGGCATACTGCGAGGCAATCAGTTATCAGTAACGTACATAGCGTATTTGGTAATACTGGGAGCCATCGCTGTCAACTTACATCAGGGAATATCTCCTATCGCAAGAATCAGTAACTGGGAATAAACCGAGGCCAATACAAATATAAACGTACTCTAAATTTCTTGCTTTTCAGGTTAAACGCATGACTCTGCTTGGCTAAAAGCCTTTTCTCTTCATTGGTTGACTTCACGGCCCCGGCTGTTATTCTGATGATTAGATATCAGCACAAAATCTCCATTGAAAAATTCACAGGAGAATACGGACTCGTTGCTGAGCATGAAACTCAGGAGACCAGTCAAGATCGTGGCAACAGACCAGGCAGCATTCCACCTAAAACGGCAATCATCATAAACAAGTTAATCTCCGCTTTCAAAGCACAATTGGTCCTCGACGTACGTGCTAGGATGGCTAACCCAAAAACCGTCAGACACATTTGAGAATAATGGTTGAACAACTTACTACGAAGTCATGCTCATGCAAATTTTGTGACCAACTTCAAACCTCCCAGAAGGTGTGAAGAGTTTGACATCTGGCGGTTTGAAAGCTGATGGAAGATTAGATCAGCCTACAACTCTCGCTAATAGCAGTGATCAAAGCAAAATACGCACGATAGTCACTAGGGAACCAGATAAGACCATGATATTCTCCTCCCTCATACGGGGTGTCAGGGGGTCCACGCTATACGTCACGTCGAGTGAGCAGACCTTAATGGATGATTTAGTGACCGGCTTACAATGATAAAGTGCCCTACATCTTTTTCGTCAGAATCATCGCTAATGACTTAAGGGGTGAAGACACGTACAATCTAATATGTTCTTCTCCTCCGGACAAGCCCAGATGAATGGGGGAGGCGACTTCTGCATTGAAAGATACTCCTATGCCAGGATATATTAGTTGCATCTAGGATTCCTGTGAGAAGTGCGAACCTTCTGGAGCTATAAAAAGCAGCATGTCAGCACCGGCGATAGGAGGATCCTGCTACTGGGTGTAGAATGCAGTACTCACTCTCTTCTGAGCGACTTTGGTAGCCATTGGGATGTATTGACTGGGGGGATGTGGGGAAGGGACAAGGGGTGATTAGAACAAAGGTCCGTAGTGTATTTGTTATAAAGCTGCTCGCTTTCTCTGGCCCGAGGCCCGGGCGCCCAGCCACGTCGGTGGCAACAAAAAAGTCCGTCCCCACTGCGGTCGTTGTCGGTCGGGCGGCGGGCGGCGCCGCTTTCCCTTCTTCTGGTGACGTGGAATATTATTACATTATGTAATTCGAATGCTTAACAAGATTCAGCGGGAGGCGCTTTCTTCTCTTCTTTCTGCCGTGTTGCGTGAGAACAACGAATGTGGACAGCTTCTTAGCCGGCCCGATTCGGCGCCGATAATAATGATCATCGAAATATATACACACTCGAGTGTCATCTGAGTGGAAGACCAGGACGGCAGATATAAAAGCAGCTCGCAGGATAAGAGTCCATAGGTGTTGAATGCGATAGCTTATCCTCCCTGCCAGCAAGTGCATGCGAATACTACGATGGGTCTAACACAGTCGACAATGAGCTCCAACCAGCCAGGCAGAGGCTTCTTGAAAGTTAGCGGAAAGGATATAACCTTAGATGGAAAACCGATTACATTGAGAGGTACGAGCAAAAGTCAGGCTTGGACTTCATACACTGACTAGTCATTGTAATGTAGGGACTGCAATTGGCGGCTGGTGTGGGTTGCAATGCTATTTTTTCTGTGCTGACCCGTGTGTTTACTCATAATATTTGTATTGATTGGGTATCAGTGAATATGGAGAACTTCATCACCGGCTATGCTGGACATGAACATCAAGTTCGGCATGCTCTAAAGCAGGTATTAGGGACAGAGAAATACAATTACTTCTTTGAAAAGGTCAGTTGAAAGGAATGAACAAACATCTGACAGCTTCTACTGACTGCTTGACAGTTCCTTGAGTATTTCTTCGCCGAAGATGATGCAAAATTCTTTGCATCACTAGGATTGAACTGTATTCGCATTCCTGTGAGTTTTCAGTATCGGCCATAAGCAGGTTACTTACAATTGCTTGTTTATTGCAGGTAAATTATCATCACTTTGAGGATGACATGAACCCACGAGTGTTCAAGAAAGACGGCTTGAAACATCTCGATCGCGTGATTCAAATTGTATGTCGATCCGTGCAGGTTACTAAACCACTTTTGTTCACATTCATGCAGTGTGCCAAGTACGGTATCTACACTGTCATCGATCTGCATGCAGCTCCCGGAGGTATGCACCCTCATGCGAAACAGATTGACAGGCTTGCTGACTGTTTAAAGGACAAAATTTCGACTGGCATTCAGACAATCCAACTCACAAGGCGTTGTGTAAGCCCAAAATCGCGACACGCGGTAATATTCGTTTGACGTTTGTTTGGTAGTCTATGAGCACAAGGATTTCCAAGATCGAACAGTCTTCATTTGGGAAAACCTAGCGCGTGTGAGTACGTCCAGCTGCGTCGTGTAACCTCTCGTTCTAATTTTCGCCCACGACCAGCATTATAAGGACAATACTTGGGTTGCAGGTTATAATCCCTTGAATGAACCTTCTGATGAGCAACACGTTCGCCTTGTGGCATTCTACAACAGGGTAGAAAAAGCAATCAGATCTATTGATAGCAATCATATGCTCTTTTTAGAGTAAGTGCAAAGGATATGCGTGCTGCTTTGTCTGCCGGTTCCCTCTTAACCTTTTCAATCATAGCGGAAAGTGAGGCTATTACGATACATCGCCACTTCAGACGCATTGCTAATCGATATGCTGGGAAAAGCACTTTTGCAGCGGACTTTAGCCGGTTTGGGAAGCCTCTCCACAATTGCGTTTATGCTTGTCATGACTATTCCATGTGAGCTCATATAATTAAATAAAGATGCCTGTACTCATTCTTTAGCTATGGGTTCCCAAATCCACCCTCTCTATATGAGGTCAGTCGACGGAAATGTTATCAGGATCTCTATCATTGACAGTGCTTTAGGGCTCAAAGGAACAAATCCAATTCCACATTGATTCATTCAATGGTAAAACCGAGTATATGCGCAAGCATGGGGTGAGTAGGTCGACTTGTTGGACATGGTTGTATTGACTAATTGTTGTTCGGCGTCCAGAGTCCAGTATGGGGTAAGCAATAGTAAGGAATTTAAAAGGGTATTGACTAACCTCTGTGTCAGTTGGGGAATTCGGCCCTGTTTATCAAACATCTAAGGACGGATATCCTGATTGGAAACACATCAATGACACCCGATTTGATGTCCTTCAGCTTCAGCTTGATATCTACGCCAAAGCTCGGGCTAGTTGGTCCATCTGGCTCTATAAAGATATTGGTTTCCAGGGTATGATTTACGCGGGTGAAGATACTGCATATGTAAAACTTCTCAAGGAATTCTTACACAAGAAAAAGGCACGTTCGACTAATCCCCATCCACTGCCCCGGCTGATACACCCCTTAGGTTGTTGCCGCTGATAAGTGGGGAGCGGATGATCGTGCAGTGCGACCGTTGTTTACACCCGTTGAGTCATGGCTTCTCAAGACCGTACCATCAATCTCGGACCGATACCCACAAGATTGGAGTGTAGGCGAGCACCTTTCTAGGCTAGTCAGAAATATGCTCCTCAGTGAAGAGCTAGTCAAAGAGTACGCAGAGCATTTTAGAGGGAAGAGTCTTGAAGAGTTGGATGAGCTAGCAAAGAGTTTTAAATTCTGTAAGCCTTAATTTGTGGGTATTTTATGGATTGAAAGCTGATGGATGCCTGGCCGCGAAGCTAATTGTACTCAGAGGAAGAGGTTGAATGATGTGCTCAAGTCAGATTCAGAGCGTGGCACTGATGAGAAGAAGTCGTTGTGGCAAGCTGGTGAGAAGGTATGACAGAAGATCAAGACTTTTGATTGCGAGCATGTTATACAGTGAGAAAGAATTGTGTCGAAACCAATAAATCAATGCAGAAGTGTTACATGCATACATCCGCAGCCCAGATTCAAAGCCAAATCAAATTCAACCATACACGACGACAGCTGGCGACTACGTAGTATATAGAAAATGGTTAAAGAGACATTTGAGAGAAAACACAAACGCAATGAGAATTACGAAAGGATCGAGAAGGTAGAAAAAAAAGAACGATCTGACAAACGCTTCCGAGTGAAACATTGAGAGCCATGAGAACAAGAACTCGATCAAGGAACTGAAAAGGGAAATCACGCAACCCAAACTGTCTCCAGAGGTATATGATCTCCAGAGGTATATATATATCCAATCCGAAATGGAATCCCAAATAAAACAAGTATTGTACAGCTTAACTTTGCGCCCCTGAACCTGAACGTTTATGGAATGGACTCTTTCCTTGAGTGCCATCTGTACCGTGTCTTTGCCCGCCTTGAGTCTGATCTTGCCAATTGTATTGACTGTCGTCTCCTTGTCCGTCGTTCGCCCCGTACCAAAGCGCTCCCAGTAAATCTTTAGCCGTGCTTGCAATATTCGCCGCTCTCCCCATAATGCTCGCACCATCATCGTCTTCCGTAGGTTGGAACAGAGTAGGTTGGGCATTCGTCCCTACATGAGCTATTGTGGCTCGGGCTCCAGCGTTGGACTTGTAAGAAGAAGGGACGGTCGTAGGAGGGTCTACCTCAGGGAAGTCTGAGCGGCTAGAAGACGGTCGCGGTGTAGCTGAAGTGTGGGGAAGGGACGCAGGCGATGTGTCCTTCAACGGCCGGAAGGCGATCTGAAGAAAATTGTATCAGTTGAAAGTGTAGTGGAATATACTCTACGGCTTCACTTACCTGTGGTGAAGAGTGTGGCGTAGGAGTAGACGATCGGTCCGGAATGTAGTCCTCGTCTTCTTCGCTTAACTTGAAAGAATCAACAGAAGCTGAAGTGGATTTTCCTATCACGGCAGATTGACTTGCTTGAGGTGTATGATTTCCATCAGCACGCTCTTCAGGTTCGATATGCCGAGTTTCTTCTTGCACTTTATCAAGCTGAGGAGGAGTCTGGATTTTCCGTGAAGAGCTATGTGATGCAGCAATCTCCGTAGGTGATTTAGAGGAAGTAGAGCCGCTAGATGTACCTCTAGAGGTCGACCTGTCATGAAGCCGCTCTCTGGAAGGCGTTCTTCCTCGTCCACGTTCTTCAATCCCTACACCAGGCGATGTAACAGGCGAGCCTGAGGCGACAGGATACTCATAAGCAACCGAGGACCCACGCATACTACCAATACCTGTCGCTGCTGAAGGGTTATAGTTAAAATAAGCTGAAGGCGGCGACGAAGATTCAGGAGAGAAAGCCTGATCAGGAGGTCGAGTCTTGAGAATGCCCCTTCCAGGTTGTACAGGTGAAGCGACGTTTACTGAAGAAGAGGAATTGCTGGAGGACACGGAAGAAGGCTCGAACGACTGTTGAGGGCTGCTAGCTGCAGGTCGATACTTGTTGGGGGAAGGGCGTCCGCCTCCATAAGAAGTACCAACATGTGCTGGGATAGGTATGCTGCTCCTGTCGACGTTGCCAGAGAAGTCTGGTCCATTGAAATAATCATAACCAACACTGCCATATCCTTCATCATCGGTTTGCCACCGATTGATTGCGGCTTCAACCTGTGGCGAAGGGAAATCATAGGAACTGAGGTTGTCATAACCAGGGGACTGGTACTCGGCCGGAGGAGCATAAACCATCTGTAAAGTATGGTTCACACCCGGCCCAGTCTTGAGCATGGTGGGCGCAATCTTGGCGATCGTTATATGTTCTGATCCTGAGGAAGATGCGCGACTAAGACTGGGCCGCGAGGTTCGTGATGATCGACTGCCCATAGATGAAGGCTTCATCTCAAGCACATCATCATCGCTATCGTTCTGCTGCTGGTTTTGACTGGGATCATCGACCGCCACACATTGCTCTACGAAAGTATTGAAACTAATATGCCTTTTGCCGGAAGTCGTTTGGGACTCAGTTGAGGGAGACAAAACTGGAAGCTCTGGCGGTGTCTTCCCCAGATTGTGATATCTCGGCGGACTTCTTCTGCGTGGCATAACTCCTCGAGTACGGAAGATATTGGTGTCGGACTTGGTTTGCAGAAGATTTGGGCGATCATCATCATCTCCAGAGGTCTCAGATGACCCATCAGTGGAGACGTGTTCGAGAACAGGAGAAGACGGCATAGGGATAGTAAGCATCTCTGAAAGAGTGCGATGCTTGAGAATCGGCTTTTTGACGGAAATCCGTGAGTCGGGTCCATCGATCCCTAGGCGGTCATCCGTGGAAGCGATCCGGAGTGGACGGGCTGGTTCGACATTGGCAGTGTGGAGTGGTCCGTACAGCCATGTGACATCAGAGTCTTTCAGCCTGATGAACGAAAAAAAAGACAATGTCGTTGCATTAGCGAAGCTCTCAACAGGCATGTCTAGCGCCACCAAGGCAACTCGAGATACACAGATATAGCTCACCAGTTGAGAGTTTCAGGACTGATTGTTTTAAGCTTGTTTCGCTGCTTTTGCCATGTCCGCCAACTTGCATTCTCCAGACGAACTCCATTGGCGATCTCGTGCTTATGACGAGTCATATTCCGCCACGAAGCCCATACATCTTCTTCGGACCAGTCATGAGAGAGATAGTCGACACAAATAGACGGCAAACGGTCCTGAATGTCCTCTACTGAGGGCGCAGCGCCGGAATCGGAAGGGAGAGAAGTCTGCAGGATGACCGTGAAGGATAGATAGATGAATAGAGCCGAAGACAATAGGGGAGGAGAGTTGTTCGTTAGCGGATGGGGAGGGATTGTTTCGTGGGAGCTGACTCACGATAGGGGGAATGACCTGGGCCATGATGTGTTATCTATGAGTGTGCGGTGGCGTGGCTGAGTTGTCCGGGCGTCTCTCTCGTGTGGGAGAGGATTACCGGGTTGGCTGGGTGAACATGGGAGGGGTGACTAAGGACAGTTATAGCAGCTCTATTTCAAGCAAAGAATACGTCCGCTCATACACGCACTCCAGCAGCCACCAGCCACCAGCCACCCATCAAGCGCATCTCGGATAAATCAGCAAAACTCACCATATTCCTCTTTCCTTTTCCACCTCGTACTTTATTTCCGTCCCTCGTTCTAATTCACTGCACTTTCTTTTCTATAGCAACCTCCTGTTCAGCTTGTCTCTGCTGTTCATGTTCTCTCGTCTCCACGCGCAATGCAGCAAGCCGTGTTTCTTATGGATACTATTGATTGTTCGTCTTCCGCGATCTTTCCCACATTCGTTCGGCATTCGGCGGACGGAAGACGGAATTAAATAAAGAGATCTGCAAGACCTTTCGCTGGTTGCTGGTTGGAGGGGAATCGAAAACGCAAGATGGTGGCTTCGTTGTTGTACAACCTCTAGCACAAGAACCAGGCAACTACGCGACCCTACTACAAGTTACAAGTGTTCGTCGTTCGTCCCCCCTCCTGCATACGGCCGTCACGTTGAATTGCTATTTACTACTGTAGTGAACAATTTCTTCTTGTCATTTCTTCGTCTCCTGATTCTTCTTAAGATCCACGCTATTATGTACCAGCGTATAGATAGTAGAAACAAGATAAAGCAGCAAGCAATTTTCGTCATTAGTATCACACCCTGAGGGAGTTGTTGAGTAAGCTGAATTTTTACGCTACAAGAAGGGCAGCAGCAGTCTCTCCCCTCTTTCTGTTACCCTCAATTTTCCATCATCCAAAATTCTTCTGCCGCCGGTTATGGCATTCGGCATTCTGATCCCTTGATTTTAGCTCATCACATAAGTCATGCAATCAACAGGCAATGGACAATAAGGTGAAAAGAGGAGGATGATAATCAACAATTCGCAACTACTGTACTGTCGTGGTTATATTGTCGTCTACTGATTGCTGTATTATCAAGCATCAGAGATGCAGCATGGTGCTTGTTGTGCAAGCGCGCGGCAGTACACATCGTACATCGCAGTACGAAACAGTTGCATTTGTTCTCGAACCGACGTTACATGAGTTCTAGGAAGGAATTTATGGCAACAACAACGGTGAAGCCGAAATCTGCCCGGAAGCCAAATTCAAAGCGTGCAACCCAGCTGCCGGTTTGAAATTATGCAGGTGCTTCGGATGTCAATCAAAGGACTTGTTCGGCTGAGACTACCGGCTCTAATTACTACCCTCAATTATTTATTAATCAATGAATTAATTTATTATAATTCACGAGAGATGAGGTGATGAATAATTCTGATGACGATTCTGCTGCTGGGTGATTTGTAATAAGATTTGTTGATCGCTGATTATTTAATGATGCTTCTTCGCCCTTATTAACAAACACCTTGACTGGGCCCTTCGAATGATGGTGGAATGACAGCTCCTAGCTTTTGTTATCGAGCTTGGGTGCAGGGTGGGAATTGCAGACATGAGCGTTGAACTTTGTCTCAAAGTAGTGAGGCATGCCGTGTATGTATAAAATCGTGCGCAGTAACAGTCAGGTTCGGTTACCCCATACCAAGAAGCGGGGCGGGGTGATGATGAAAAGTGGAGAGTGGCAGGTGGCGCAGACGATTGCCGATGCGGGGACAGGGTGAGGCTGATATAGGAGGTCCAGCCAGTAATTTCCGCCTTTGGTGAGACTGATTACACGTGGCCCTCGATATACACCTCCACTTTCATCATAATTCTCTCCATCTTGCCCCCCTGTGTTCGCCCCTTTCCTCGCCGCTTCCCTCTTTTTCTCCCTTTGCTCGCATCCTCCCTCGCGATCCCATCCCAAACATCACTCTTCTGCCCATACGTACATCGTTATCTTATTCTCGCCTCCTTTTCCACCCCCAACCCCCCACAATCCCCGTCTCCGACTACGTAGCGCCCCACGGCAGAACCTAGCGGAGCCCGCAAACAACTAAGCCGCCTCTTTTTCCTCCACTCAGGCTAACACATCTCACTTTTTTCTGCCGTCTCTGCTGTGTTCTATCCAACCTCTCTGGCTGTTTCTATAATCGTGTACCAGATCTCTTTATCGTATTCGGACCTCAAGAGATCTTGATTAGTGATCAAGCAGGTCTTTGTCACAATGGCACAAATTGTCCCTTCCATTGTACGTCATCCCACCCAAGCTTTGTTCATGCTGTTGACGAATATTGAATACCTTATCGTATCCAATTATCTTCCCTATCGTTATCCCTTTGCGTCGTCACATCTCATCATTGCCACTGACGACGTGTTGGCGCTCTACCAGACTTCTTTGCCCGTCGATTCCAGTGCGGCGCCATCAGTTGAGGATCTCCAAGATCGTCTCCCATCGATTTGTGTAGATTATCTCTCTCATGATTGGTCTGAGGAAGATGTTTGGGCTTCTTGGAGAAATATGACTCGTCACAAACACGAGATCGCCAATGGCGTACGATTAGAGAACGCCAGTTGGCGTACGTGGCAAAAACAGCGCAACAACTTGAAGACCATTAATCCGGAGACTCTCAATTGGTGAGTAATATCAATTTGCTTGATGCCCATCGCATTGCTTTGAATCGTGCTGATAACAATATCCTAGGTTAAAAGACTCCGACGTAACCTGGCTATACGGTCCCCTTCACACCGCCAGCGTTGAGCCTGTTCGCGCACCCAAGGTTGCTTCCACGGACGAGCGGCTCGGCATCGACCGACCTAATCCCGCGGCAAAGAAGAAGACCACAAAGCCTATTCTTAAGCATCGTACTATTTCCGAGATGCTCGCAACCTCCATGCCCAGTTCTCCTGTGCTCGAGAGTGCCGTCGGCGAGCCAGTACCTGCGACTATCGCAAGCGTCAGCGATCGCCCTAAACTCCCTCAGACAAAGTCTGACACCAATGTCTTGCAATCGCAAGGTGTCATGCCGCGAAACAAAAGCCCTCCTCGTCACCCAAATCTCCGAGAAGAACTGCCTATTGATTCTCCCATTTCTCCCACCGAGTCCCAACAAAATGCAAACAAGAAACACATCAGCTTTAATACTTTTGTCGAACAGTGCGTGGCTATCGAAGATCCATCGCAGGTGCCACCGCAAGAGAACAAGGGACCCGAGGTGTTGGAGATGAAACCTGCTCATGAAAGGCGCGAATCTCACGGCTCCCGACCTAGTCTTAGCCGTCAATCATCTTCCACTAGTTCCGCCGAGCGTCTCACCATTTCCATGCTCGCTCCGACTACGTTGAAGCCCGGTCCCGGTACCAATCCCGATTTGCAGATGGTTTATGTTCCCCCAGTTGAGTATCAGTCTCCTGATCGTGACGACCAGCGTGACGCGTACGACTTTCCTTCCCCAGAGGTTGATCCAAGGACAGGATTGGAAGAGAGTGAGAGGGAATATGGACAGGGCGATTACCTTAGTCCTGGAAGCCCGGCCACGAAGGAGAGGAAGGGCGTCCCCATACCTGGACGTGACGGCTCTCCCATGCAGTCCAAAAGGCAACCTTCCAGTCCTCAGCAAGGCAAGGCCGAGCCTTTCTCTTATTCACCCTCCAGCTCCACTTCCTCTTTCAACGTATCTTCCTCACCTCAACCTGGCCGTGGAATTCTCAAGACGCGAGCTCCTAGTCATGAGATTCCAGAGTCCGAGAGTCCACCTCTGGCTGAATTTGATTACAACCCATCTGCTGCCACAGGCATTGGTGGTATGAGGGGTTCAGGCAGTTCATATGATTATGCGAGCGGGTCTGCCTCGCCACTAATGGCTCCTGAAATTGTAGGGGGAGAGCGCGGAAGGGCGCAATCCAGGGAACATTGAGTATTGTTTGTAAAACACCTGCTTTCGATGAATTATCTCTTGCATTGATTAGCGTCTCAGCGAAGCAAGTTGTATATTATTAAATAGTTTCTGACTAAGTGGACACAGAGAGCTTTGCCGGATCTCTAATGAAATGGGTTCCGTTGGTCCTATCATCCAGCACTACTTCAAGTTCATCGCCACTTGCTCAGTGACCAAAATACGCAAAGAAAGTTGGAAGATATGATAGATATACCTGCTTTTCTACGAGGAGTGTGTAACTGGTTGTTCAAGACTGTTGCTGTTCTCACGCAGCCTGCCATTATTATCAGCCGGTAATTTTGATAGTCGAAGACAAATGAAACGAAAAAGTGATAACAAAATGTAATTCTGCTGTATAATCTTTAGTTTATGAATGTCTAAAAGAGATTTAAGTCTGGCTCTGCGCCAAGTATACCAACCAGTTTAGCCTTGAGAGAGAATCTCTACTACATGTTACATCGTGTATGCTATATAGTAACGAATGATCTAACTGTATGTACCACGATGGAAAGGCATGCCAACGTAGGTAACCCATCCAAGTCCCTCCTCACAGCGTATTACATGATCGTACATCCCTCGTCTGCCTTCCCCAAGGAATCTACCACCCCCCCAATATCCCGCGACCGAGGACCAGTCTGCTTCCCCTCCAGATCGACGACGAGGACACCAGTGTTCTCGGGATCAATATATGCAGAAAGGTTGTATCTACAAATTACAATCAGCTCCAAGGATCGATCACGGATAGGAAGAGAAAGGGAAACTGCAGAACGTACTTTCTCATCAAGTTCTCAACAGCAGGTTTAATTTTTGCATGTCCACCTTGTGAATGGATACCCTTCCCAACAATGATCCTGAGCTCCTCCCGTCCCTGACGTTGACAGCCAGAGATGGCAGCTTCCGTCCTCTCAATGGCCTCCTTAACGTATAAACCATGCAAATCAATGGTACCAGCTGGTGAGTCTTTGTTGTTTTCTGTAATGGTGGTTTATAATTTAATAAAAGCGGCAAGGTTCCCGATATTGCTTACCGTTGAAGATCCACGCAGAAGCTTGATCGTCTAACTGGTCTTGTGTGCGTTGATGTGCTTTTCCTTGGACAGAGAGTTCATGAGCCTTGGCACCATCTCCAGCTCTGTTCTGGGTCAGATATCGCGGAAACACTACTAGGTAACTAAGATCTTACTGGTAGGCTGCCTGAGACGCCGCGAAACAGCTTCGCAGAAAAGTTATCAGTCAAAACTCTGCATCTACCGTCATACGCGGACACATACCGATGAGCCTCATCTCCCTCCTTCCTAGCTTTATTTCTCAGCTCGACGTAATGCTGATTTGTTGCATTAATTTGATCATCGTTCATATGCTGTTTGAGATGCGTGAGAATCAATCACCCTCGTCAAGCTGACGCTTGGGACTCACTTGGCTTGCAGGAGCATGAGGACCGACAACGCCCCCTGCAGGGAGATGAACTGGACTAGGACTACCAGTTGCATAGCCGTTTTGGTGCGGGGGCGATTGCCATCCTCCCTGTTGTTGATGCATTGGAGATTGCCATCCTTGCGGATGCTGCTGCGGCTGGTACTGTTGCTGCTGACCAACGGCAGCTACATTGGCCCAGCTCGGCTGTGATTGAGGGGGATATGCTGTTTGTTGCTGATTTACAGTGCCTGGGTAACCATATTGTTGATGTTGTTGCTGCTGTTGTTGCGGACCTGTAGGCTCTTGAGAGCCGCAACATATTTTTAGTAGGCTTGTAAGTATGGATACGAGAGACATAGCGGGCAAGTCTGCAAGCTGTAACGACTGAGGAGCAAACAGGGTATTGCATTATAAAAGTTGTAAACAAACCAGCGAAAGCCAACCCAGCAACAGGATCAATTCCGTCGTGTCCCTATTTTTAATCCGTTCAACATAAATAGATGCCGATCACAATTTGGTTCCGCCAGTAACGATGGCCACAAAGGCAGGAATTAACCCTGCATGGCACACACGCAGTACATGGCAATTGTGCAGAGCTTTCGAGTAACCGAGTGCCATAAACGCTGCAATGTATGATGCTAAACTGCCCTAACAACCATTCGTTCAGTCGACCAGCCGAGCCCCACCATCGAAGAGCCTCACATCGAATAGCCAACCCCAGAACTTCTTTCGTTCGGCTCATGTACCCCCATGCCCAGGTAGCCTGCCTCCAAATTGATCCCTGTCCCGTCCTTGAGTATTTGTCTTTTTCACTTGATCTTTTTCTTTTTTCTTGTCTACATCTCGACCCCTGGCCCTTGAGACTTCTTCTGCCCACCACGCTTCCATTTCGTTGCTTACTGAGATCCTCTGCACGCTGGCGTCGGAGAGCATTTCTAATGTTTTGGACATTTTCCGAAGCTGCGCCTCATAAATCAGCAACCCAGGGACCGTATACGCAGCTAAATATATATCACTTGATGCTCGATGGCCACATAGTCTCGTTGCCTTAAGGGTGGATTCCTGAAATTGTATCTTAGATGTAAGAGAAAAGCTGGGCGAACTTGCTGTAATTCCACGGCACGGTAATGTTAACACTGTTTGTTGGTGGGCCGGAGACGGGACCTCACGGCTGGCTTGCTAAGTGCAATTCTCATTCCCCTGCGCAAAAATCAGCCTTGTCTCATCCACCGATAGCGTTCAGTTTACCGAAAAATGACGTACTGTCTGTAGAGATTTATCACGTCTTGTTGCAAGCCTGATCTAACCATGTTGCTGGGATCTCTGTCTCTTAAAGTTGACAGCTATAACGGTTGGCTTTGTGGTAGTTGGAGTCCAGAAGAGGGGAGCCAACGAAAAGCAATGAAACTACAAACTCCACGAAAGACAATACGTAGTAGCAGGTACGTGTAGTACGTAGGGAGAGAAGAAGAGAAGAGGAGTAAGTGGAGGCAGCAAGGCGGAGAGAGCCGAATGACCGGTTTGATTCCGTCGAAGTTCATCGCGCGGTCAATGGTGGTCGCTGTCGCGGCCTCAGCTACGTATCGACACTACGACATCCACTTTCATTTCCCATTTCCCATCCACGTCTCTTCCTCAGCCCACAATGAACACCCTTCTCCAGCAAGTACAACAACCGTCAAAGCTCGACACGCTCGCCGCCGCTGAAGACGAGTTTGCCCGCTCAGACCACGCCGCCTGGGGAAGTATGGCCGGCTTCGGTAACCTTTCTCGAACAGGGAGTGTTTCTGGCATGAGTGTGCCCCGAGTGCACGATGTAAGTTTCTGGAAGAGTTGATTCCACAGCATCAACCTGATAATCTGTGTTATAGCCTACTTCGTTCCTTGACATACATACCGATTCAATGTCTGCCAACCCAGAGGCCAAGATCAAGATTGCTCACGGCACAACGACTCTCGCTTTCCGCTTCAAGGGAGGTATCATTGTCGCCGTGGATTCTAGAGCTACTGCAGGGAGCTATGTTGGTGAGTATGGTGTTTATCTGGGTAAATCGATGCACCTAATGACGTTTCCTCGTAGCTTCCGGCACTGTCAAGAAGGTTATCGAAATCAACAAATTCCTGCTCGGAACCATGGCCGGTGGTGCGGCGGATTGTCAATACTGGTGTGTCAATAGCTGATCACTAAAAATTACTATATTCACGCGCTGGTTAGGGAAACGTATCTTGGCATGCAGTGTCGACTGCACGAATTGAGGAATAAGGAAAGGATTTCTGTTGCAGCTGCATCCAAGATCCTTTCCAATATCGTCTACCAATACAAAGGGATGGGATTGAGTATGGTCAGTCGCTCTCTCGTTCGGCAATTCAGAACTTTTGCACTGACATATTGCCTCCTGTAGGGTACCATGGTTTGCGGCTGGGACAAGACTGGACCATGTATATTCTACGTCGACGATGATGGGCAAAGACTTAAAGGCGATCTCTTCTCTGTTGGTTCGGGTAGTACTTTTGCCTATGGCGTGCTCGACCAGGTTAGTGTTGTCAGGCCATTACCATTTTGAGGAGAAGTCATTGACATAATTCAGGGCTATAAATGGGATCTTAGTGACGAGGAGGCTCAAGAGCTTGGACGACGGTCGATCGTTGCTGCTGGTCACAGAGACGCTTTTTCTGGTAATACCTGTAACTTATACCACGTCAGACAAGAGGGCTGGGAATTTATTGGTACGGCTTTTTTCCTTCTATGGTTTTGATACGAAACTAAATGTGCACATCGCAGGCAACTACGACATCAACGAACTGTGGTATGAATACGAAGGGAAGAAGAAGGCTGCTCGGCAAGCGGCAGTTGGATCTCCCATGGCGGTGGAAGCTTAGACGGTAGAAGGAATGTAATGCATGTATACATAATCGTGTTCGCATCCATCCCTTGTACGTCTTTGGGCTGTCTAGGTCATCGAATGGAAAGATGTACTTCATACTTCCCACATCACTTGCGTCGCGTACTGTCTGGTTAATTGACAACTCGAACTGACAACCCGTACCTCCCGATTAACTGACAACCCGTACTTCCTTGATAAAGAGACAATTCCTGTGCAACTTCAAGAGCGCCCCCCAGACTCCAAGGACGCAAAATTATGTGTTACATAGCTATACAAGTAGTGCTCTATTGTACAAAATTGATTGCCTGGTCTAGCTAGTAAAGCACCAATGCAAGCATCTCATTCATTTGCAGTTTACAAACATTTAACATTTACAGATTACAACCAAGAGTGCCATCCTGTGGGACGATATCAGTGAACAACGAAATACAAAGATAGTGCGTTAAAACTTACCCCGGAAGATAGTCGCTAAATTGTTTACGTCCCGAGCTTCTTGGATGAGCTGATTGACCCGGTATTGTACTGACAGCTCCTTCGAAAGATTTTCTCTTGTTTCCCTCATGATCCTGTCGGCCTTTTCTTGTCCACGCTCTGGATACATTTTGTGATTGCCATCTTGTGCTTTCTTCATTTTGTCATCCACCATCCACGTATGAAGTGGATCTTGTTTGAATACTTCCAGGATGGTAAGTATGACATCTGAGGAGTCGATGAGGGTCTGGAGTACAAGTTGCGAACATTGTCGGAATGTACCATTCACCCCAGTGACACCTAAAGCATCGACTAAGTCATCTGTGAGACGAAAAGGTACAAGCTCAGGGATTGGGAGTATACGTCCCTAATAATATCCAGTTAGCTATTGGTGAAATCATTGGCATTATTACTTACTGCCCCGAAAGCAATGCCAAAATCAATGTGAACGAGCTCCCCTGTACACTCGTCCATGAGGATATTGGAACAGTGCCTGTCACCTATTTCCAGAACCCAACCAACAATACTTGTCACAGCAAGGCTCCGAGCATAAGTCAGTCTCATCGAAAACCAAGCCATTGGATCACGATATTTCTCAGTAAATAAGTGCCGCATGACAGGGCGGAAGCGTTTCTTCAGTTTTGTCCACACTTGAATAATCTTTTCGTCGTTGTTTTTTACCGACTGCACTTCCTGCATCGCCTTTAAAAAATCATGGGAAGTGATGTCCTTGGGATGATATCTGAAGATGGCTGCGTCAGCAATATCCTATTTCGTCCCTTACACTTACTTCTCATGGGCTGGTGGTAAGTACTTGATCAGAGGTTTCGTGCCCACGACAAACTCAATTACGCCAGTAGCTTCTGGGAGGGCCAATACTCCATATGTTCTGTATCGAAGTTTCCTGGAACGAGTTTGACGATTTCGATTCAGGAGATCGTTGACAAGAACGAAAATTTGCTCCATTACTGCATCCTGCCGGAATCCGTCGTCTTTCTTAAACTATACAAAGCAAATTAGTTCAGCCTATTCAGTCAAGAACTAGAGCAAGACATACCAGTTGAGTATATTTTTGTCCGTTGGAATCAAAACATGTCATGACTTTGGGCCTGGATAGCCCGCCAGCCCTTGTATACCACTCGGAGAAGTGGTCGAAGGTGGCGATATCTTTGTATTGACAAGTAACGTCTATCGATGGGGTGCTAGTGGCAACAGGTATATCTCGGGGAGCCTTTCTAAGTGGACTGTCACTTGGAAGCTTGTACTCCAAACGCTTATCTTTCTCGAAGAAAGAAGTCCATTCCATCGCAATTGCTACAAACCTTTTCATAGATTTTGCTGCACCAACAGCCAGCCGATTTGACGCTGAACTTGCCAATCTCCTCATAATGTCATCAGCCGCACTCTTGCGCCCAAGCATTGAGGAGTTTGTTGACTGTGGCTGCTTATGTTCCCAAAGCAGCGGTATGACATGATAAAGGGTATGATAAGGGTGATCCTGACTCATTCGGAACATAAGCCCATTGAGAGTGGAATTAAAGATGGTGGGGGATTCTGGGCGGTGAAGACGAGCAGCGAGCTGAGGACCAAGGAAAATGAATTTGTATGACGGCACTTTGTGAGCGGCGCGAGAAAAGGTCACATTACTTTCTTCATTTTCGTCGTTCTCGAGCCACAGAGTAACTAATCGGGTGATGCAGTCGTTGAAGTTATCGCTCATGCTAACAGCCTCCGCGTAGAACTGTAAAGCAGCGTTAAGGTATTGCTTTTGCTGCATCTCAAACTTCTTCAGTTTTTCTTCATCGCGTTCAGCTTCGCGAACGGCTGAATCTTTTTGGTCACTTTCACGAGCTCGAGATTGTCTTGCTGAAAGTCGCAAAGCCTGAGAAGCACGAAGTTTGCTGTACTCTTTAAGTTGTTTGACGTCGGCCGAAGATGATTGGCTAACATATTGCTTATCTGCAAAGCAGGCGAACTGGTAAAAGATTTCTGCGTGCTCTGATACATCCGCTGTCGATCTCTTGATAGACTTGGTGACATTTGAAAACATTCCGAAGATTTCGTTGGCTGCTTTGAGCCGAGCTTCCGACGCCCAATGAGCCTAAAAGACGTATAAGATATGATATTCATCTCGAAAGTCTCAAGAGAACTCACCAAACGTCCTTCAAGAGCAGGGATTCTCTGTCCTTTGGATTTCTTCTCTTTCTCCCGCAGGAGAAGATCCTCCAACAACTGGATAGCTAGTGTATGCTCCCCTTGTTTCCACAACACTTCGCAAAAAACGTCCTGCGCCTCATCTATCACTCCAACATCGGTTTGCAGTTTTTGTAAAGCTGTCAGTGAATTGATAGCAGCTTGGAGATTGTTCGACTTGAGAGCTAGCCTGCTGAGCTTGATATGACACGTGCTTTCTGCTTTAGTCACGAGTTCCATTTTGGGAGTAAGGGCATCGCCGATCATATCTTGACTCTCGCGTTGCTTGACTGAATCAAACACTGAAAGACGAGTAGCAATTATTCTTTCGGCACTTGCAAACCTAGTCGTCGTGATTAGCAGTGAGATGGGGGATGTGTTCTGAAGTGCACCCACTCAAATTTATCATTAATATCTTGTAGATCGCGAAGGGTACCCCTATCGATTGCTTCTTGCATGCCTTGTTGCAGTTGAGGGTCCAACCAGCGATTCAACTCTCGGAGACATAATAAATTTGTTACCGTCGATTGAATAGATGTCAGCATTTCCTTCTGAAGGCCACCCAAACGCGTCATTTCTGCGCGTACCGCCTTATCAACGATCTTGGAGGCTGACTCGTAGCTTTTACTACGGTGAACAGCACTCAAAGCCGAGTACAGTAATCCAGAAGATGTTGCGCTAGATTCCCTACCGATAGGAAGATTCCAGTCGCCTGTACGCCAGCTCAAGTCGGCAAAAAAAGGATCATCCAGAGGAACAGACCCGCTCGTTCTAGTTTCAGTAGCCACGACGGATGCAAGACGAGATAGACCGATGTCGTGAAGGTGATGAAGGACTGGAATAGCCGATCTAGAATCATTCCCATCAACATTGTAGACTGCTCCTGCCCATCCAAGCGCTTGCCAGGACAAACCCTCGTGCTCAAGTCGGCGTCGTAGGGAATCTCGGATGTCCTTGTTATGTATGCCGTAGAAGCCGTCGGGATCTTCCACATTACTGTAAATGTCGTACATTATCTGCGCATCATTAGCCAAGATTGACTGTTAGAATGATTCCAGCACTTACCTGCCGTACTCTGGGTTCTGCAAGATCTAATGATTCCCCTTGGTCATTCGCAAGCTCAAGGAACAGTAATGCCGAAACATACAAACCGCATTTGACTGCGGCTTTGCTTAGATCGACAAAGTTTACAGAGAGCCAAGCGTTATAACCTAGCATTCCTGACGTGAATGGATGTTCATATCTTCGAAGCTGAAGGACGATGTTGACTATTGACCGTACAGCCTCTATAGAGGCAAAAGGGTTTTGTAATACAGTTTCAAAATGTTCTGAGATGGCTTTCGAGCGCTCGGAAGACATGGAACGACTGCAGACGAGAGCTGCGTGTACAAAATGCCCCAGGAAGTGGTGAAGAGGAAGGAGTGGTGTTGACAGCAGAGGTTCGAAAGACAAAAAGAACTTGTCATGTTGTGATGCGGTTTTGCATAGGAGTCTCGAAAGTTCAAGGGACCAAGTGGCGAAGTGTTCTGCCTTCTTGTTCCAAGTCGCATTGTTTATGACACCATCAAGCTTCATGGCCTGACTTTGTCTAACAGAGCCGATCGGGATGGGAACGAGAATCGGTACGACGTCAGAGACATCCGCGGGGAGCTCTTTCAGGTCCTTTCCAGTAAGGATTGGCTTCATTCTTTGCAGGCAGCGGTACGCGGCGGACCTGATCTGCGGACGACGATCATGCAAAAGCTGCACCATGGTTTTGCACATTGCATGATAGAGTGCGTTCATTGCTTCTGTTTTTTTGTGTTCCCCAGTCGTAGCATTGAGGGCTTTAGAGAAAGTGTCCTGACCGTAAAAGTTCAGGGAAGGCGCCCTCACCTCACCGTTGCAGAGGTAGAGGAGATCTTGAAAGGCATTTATGCCTTCCTTATCCCAGACACTACTTATTTTATCCTTTAAAGACCAAAAAGTCGAGTCAACAAAGACTGATACGACGTCTTGCCCGTGGTCTGCGTCAGCGAGATGAAGGAAATGCTTGCAAAGCTGGCCAGCATTGTGCACTGCGTCATTCTGACTCAAGTCATCCAGATCTCTTAAAGACAGAGGGGATGCGTGTACGGATAGACGGCTTCTTAGGCTATCAGGCCATAGAGCGACAGCTCGTTCAAAAGCCTCTTGGCTGATTTGCGACTTGAACCATTTCGGACTCATTTTAACGATCCAATCCTCGAGTGCATCACCCATCTGGTTAGGCTGACTGCCCGGCGTACCAGACCCGCCGAGTTCAATGCGAATTTCGCCAAGCTGGCAAAATATGTTGACCAATTTTGAAGGCGTCGAGGATAGTGACTCAAGCCAGTCAAAAGCCCACATCACCATGGACAGTACCGTACGACAGATGTCCGGCTGGAGTAAAAGGGTTATGGTCTCGGTAAGAAATGCCTCCCAGATAAGTGGACGCTGAAGCGTCCCTTGATGAACTGAAAGGAGCATTGCCAAAGCTCGCAAGTAACGCCTTTGCTCACTGACGAGAAAGGCATTGTTGATGAGGGATGTGAGGCGTAGGATAGCAGCAAAGGTGAACGCATGGAGAGAGATACTGCTATAGTTCTTTTCTAGAAACCTGCAGACGTTGTGAATGCTTTGAAAAGATGCGGCCGGGTTGATAGCTTTGACTCTTCCCGTCTTTGCATTGTCGTGCGCCATCATCTGGGCGAACGCGATCCCGGCAGCGGACTCTTTCTCCGTCTTGTCAAACCAAGCGACGATTTCATCGACTGACGACTCTAGATCCATCAACTCCCATAAATGAGCTGCCACTCCGTTAGCATAGCTATGGAGAAACTTTTCGGCGGCGTCAGGGCCTGATATGCCGGGGAAGCTACTGAGGAGCGCCAACGCCTCGGCTTTACACTTGTTCATGCTGACGTTCGTTGCTTTATCATTCGATAAAGGCAGTACCATGGCCATGGCTGCAGCGGCAACAGAAAGTTGAAGCGCAAGGTCTTCGGGCAAAACGCCAGCTGCGTCACAGGCGGAAGTGAAAAGCCCAATTTTACCACAATAGAGCATGTAAGCTCCAGCGTGTTCCAAACAGGCGGTAAAGAAGGCGGAGCGGTTGGAAAGCCCAAACAATCGGTGAGTGGTATTCAACACAAACGCGATGGCTGACGACCGTGAAGTATCATGACTGATGGTGGTTGTAGGCGCATACGGGAGATAGAGTGCCGTTATTGAAGGAAGACCGAGTCTGCGCGCTACGGCATTGAGGCCCGCCTGAAGATGATCACTATACTCGGTACCACCTATTGCCGCTTCGTACAAATCGAAAATGACCGTTTGGCGTTGTTTGGCAGAAGCGATGCAGCAATTGAGTTTCCACAGTACGTATGAGAGGTAGTGCTCGGCGAATGTAGGATCACCAGCCTGTGAGTTTGAAACTTGATCGTAGATGATTGGGTGTTCGGAAGGATGGATGGAGGGTCGATAGAGGGCGCTGGCAGCCGTGGTAGCCGCCCGCGCTCGAACTCGCATATCCGGATCGCTCAAAGACTGGGCAATGTAGTGAAACAGATGGTTTTCATCTTCCATGCTCACATCTTGCTCCTCCTCCTCTGCCTCTTCCTGCACCATACAATCCGCCCACAATTTTGACGCCGAGTCGTAGTGCAAGAACGCTTCGATAAAACGCAGCATGGCCAGTCTGACTCTCCAGGAAGTGATGGATCCCGCGGTGATCTTGGTAGCGATATAACAGACGAGACGCATGGCTTCGTCCTTTAGATCATCGTCGTTGCTATGATCATTCCCCATCCATACTGGTGCGGAACATTTCAGGAATTCGAGGCATAGCTGCAAAAGACGTTCATCTCGCGCATAGCCATAACTGTTGAGCATGTTACCCAAAGAGGCAACCACAAGGTCGACGGCATCGATCCCTAGCCGCAGCCATCCTTTTTGCATGGCTTCGCATATCGCCCATCCGATCTCTACAGCCCGTAATCCGTCCGCTTGCAAAAACGAATTGACTAGTTGCGTGTCTTTGTACGCTTTTGACTGAGCGCCGCCGGCGGCACCGGCGCTGACAAGCATCACGCCTTGAAGACGGAAAGCCACAGCGGAACGCAGCAGAGATGTAGAGGCTCTCAGTTCGGCAGCTTTTTCAGGCAGAGGTGCGCTCGTGGTTTCGCCGCTTGCAACCGCAAAATCGTCATCGTCGTCTTCCCCATCGTCGTCATCATCATGCGACAACTGTGTTGGCTGACCACTAGACGTTGATGAAGACGAGCGGGTGATGACTTGCAGGCAAACGGAAAACAGTCCTTGAAGAGCGGCCGAGACCTGCATTTTTTTTTTGCGTTTTCTTCGAATCAGTAAAAAAAAGATTAAAACAGGAGATTTTTCAATCAACTTACGTCGGGCAGCCTCCAAATGGCGTGTACCAAAGACGCGGAATTTGACTGTGATTGAAACGTAGAGAGAGACGATGGCGTGATGGCCGTGGGCGTGGGCAACAGCGTTGATGGGAACGTGGGAGGATACTGCGTGAATCGCTTGGGTGGATCGCTAGACTCGGCTTCTTCTTCCTGCGGTGGCGTATCGTACATGGTGGGCGGTAAAAGATCCTGGCGTATCCCCGACTGAACATCAGGCTTCACAAGGATCGGCCAGTCTTCCTCTTCTTCTTCTTCTTCTTCTTCTTTTACAAGCGGGACATCCGCAAGACATCTCAGACCTCGCCACACGAGGTCTAACGAGGGTATAGAGAGATCCGACGAGGTCAGCGACGGTTTCAAGAGGTGTAAAAGGCGGATTGCGGCATTGATACAAGCCGCGTGGGGGATATACCCATCCAGCTGGAGTAGACCTTGAAAGGCAAGACCGAGGGCTACGAGATCGACACATCGTCGAGGACGTTCACCGGAGCTGATGACCGGCTTGGTTTCCCACTGCGCGGTCGTCGCGTTTAGTATGCTGAGCAAAAGCTCTGAGAGGCGGCGTGGTCGACCGCCGAGGAATGTCGAATGGTTCTCAGAGGCCGCGAGGAGGGGAGTTGTATGCGAATCGTCTAATGGCGGTGGTGGCGGGGGTGGTGTGGGACAAGTATGGTAGAGCAGAAAATCACGGATGGGTTGTGTTTTCGCTCGTTCCAGCGCATAGCTAACGACGGCCGAATCGGGTAGAAACTCTTTCGTGACGGGCTCTGCCAGCGGGACATGATACTGGATCCTGGAGACGGCCGAAAAGAGTCTCAGTATATCCCCGGGCGTGGCTTGATCGAGCCTCTGATCCATCTTGTCCCTCTCGAATTTTTCTCTAGCAAACGTCTTTTCCAGCCATGACAGTACCTGCTCTTCGAGGTTGAGCGAATACAGCTGGATATCCGATCTGGCGGCTTCGAGTGCGATCGAGTACAGTGCACATACGGAATCGTGTGCGGTGGGAGGACCTTGGACGGCGATAGTTGTTAGCATAGTTTGTATTCCCCTGATCGTTGATGGCGAGTCCACCTTGTCAAACTGCAGTAGGACGGCTGCGGCGTGCGATGCGGAACGAGATGAACCGGGTAAATGGCATTTGCGCAGAGCAAAACTCCATACTTGCTTCCAATCATCTTCTTGGTCGTCGTGGCTCTGGCCGTCGCGGCTCTGGCCGTTGTGGCTCTGGTCGTCGTCGTTGTTTTCGTTTGCGCCGGCGGTATAGGACGACAGGATGATTGTCGAGAGAGCAATATAAGCCCAGGACTGCAGGGTCTCATTGTCGTCTGTTAGAAGCGATACCAAGGTCCGGCGGATATCAGACTGAATGTCCTTGGCGAGTTTTGACCAATGCCTGTCGATGACAAAGACAAGTGTTTGGAGTGCTATAAGCCGAGATTCTGGTCTTCCCATGCCGACGGCAGAGATGAGCGAAGCGAGCGGGTTTTCGAGTTTACGTCTTTTGGACGGGGTGCTTTGACGACTGGGTGTTGCCGTGCTTGGAAAGGCTCGCGTTTGGTATAGCTCGAATACACATCAGTAGCCGCCCGAAAAGTAAAATGCCAGACTCACATGGAGGCACGCGTCGCAGTATATCTCGATCGCCGTCCATGAAAGCGCATGGTCGACGGTAAAGTGATGTCCTGCTGAAAAGGACCGAGTCTCAAACGGACATGCTGCAAAGTGATGACGGCCTCTGGCTGCTACCGTCTTCAGCCTCATACTGCCCAAATCGAGGGGCTCAATTCCTCGCGACATGGTCGATTCTTTCGCAAGCATCTCCATCAGTCGCTCGACGTTTTCCGTGACGTCTTGTGCTCGCTGGAGCTCGGCGCTGTGCGCAAGATGAGGCAGAATTCTATGGATCGCGATTGCTATTTGTTCAGGTATCCGTCTATCGCGATCGCGCTCGGGCGCTGCCCAGAGGGTGACGAGGTGCGGAAAGATCTTGACGCTGCCGAGCAAGAACAAGTCGCGGCAGTTGAGTTCCATGTCGGAGAGGACGGTGTTGAGTGCGGTCAAGAGATGGAGGTGGTAGATGGTGACGTGTGGGTACATGGTGAAGAACCGGCGGATTTTGAGGACGATGCCGAGCCCGACTTTCTGGCCTGCGGTCAGCGTGTCGCCGCTCTTCATGGTGGGCGGGACGATGGGCGACACGGTGCTGCACAGAAGAGCGGGGATGATCTGTACCAGGCTGGACGTGTTCAGCGTGACCGGCGGTCTGTGCGGCGGCACGTTTTCCGCGTCCAGCCGTTCCAGCTCGGCTGCGACACCCAGCATATCCGCATCGTCCATCTGGTCGTCGGACACGTGGTCGTCGCCCAGTATGGCCGCGAAACACATGGACATGAGGGCGAGCCAGGTGTGCCGGTCGAGGCTTTCCACGTGCGGCGGGTAGACGAGCAGCGTGCTGAGCGCCTTGGAGTAGTCCAGCAGGGCGGGCGCGAATATGCGGGGCGGCAGCACGAGCTGGTGGCGCATGTGGGCGACGAGGGCGATGAGCGGCTTGCGGGCGATGAGATGGACTGCCTGCTCGGCGACGAGCCTGACGATGCGGATGGCGTGGGCGAGGCGGGCGGCGGCTGGGATGCTCAGCGAGCGCGATGCATGGCACGGACTCACCCTGGGCGTTGGAGCTGCCGCGGAGGACGGCGCGTTTCTCGAGGGCGACGGCGCGGAAGAGACAGTGGAAGAGGGCGAGCCACGGGGCGCCGCCGTGCGTTGCGGCCGCCGCCTGGAACACGCGCAGGTTTTGCGCGTTGGCGAAGATGGGCGGGAGCAGGGCGTGTGCACGGGCCCTGTCCTTTGCGCTGTCCGAGGCGCAGAGCGAGAGCGCGGCGTGGAGGCCGCTGACCGAGTCCATGGGGGGGGGGGAGTGGGGGGGGG
>NC_009182.1:808055-818055 GCF_000149385.1 Cryptococcus deneoformans B-3501A
CTACCCCCCCCGCACCCACCTCCCCCACGCACGCGCACCCCCCGCAGGCCCGCGCCCGCCCCTCGCGCCCGCCCCGCACGGACCCACCTTTGCCGTCCTCACCGCCTCCACGCTCGTCCTCGTCCACCCGCAGCCCACGCCACAGAGCGCCATGCACGCCGTCCAGTGCCCGCTGCACACCAGGTGCCACGCCACCGACGCCGCCCCAGCGCCCGACGCTCCCGGCGACGCCCAGATAGACAGGGGCTGGATGGACATCGTGCCCGGTGTGCAGGGTGTGTGGGTCGGCTGGCAGAGGGGGGCCACGACCGGCGTCCTGCGCGCAGAGGTCGGTGTGGACAAGGCCGGGAACCACTGTGCGTCGTGCTTTGCTCTCCAGACAAACGCTGACCCGCACGCAGTCATCCAGACGGTCCCGCTGGCCTTGCCGGTCATGACGCCTCCAGCCTTTGACGGCGTCGGAAAACGTACGCGGATTCATAGCACGCTGCAGAGCATGTCGTTCATCTCGACGCCTGCAAAAGACGAGGCGGCAGCCGAAAGCGTGGCAGCCGTCCTGGTCTACGAGGACCACGGTAAGCTGCGCGAAACGAGCCCTGCATCCCGCTGACGGCAGCCACCAGTCTTTACGCCGCCAGAGTCTATACGCAGAACGAGGCTGGAAACCGCCACGTTTCAACGACGGCTGATCCAGCTCGCACCGGGATTCAGCGAGATTTCGGGAGGCGACACCGAGCTCAACTCCATGTGGGAATGGTACGCCGCTCCCCAGTCTACCAACACCGTCCTCAGTCCCGTAAACACCACCATCCAAGCCTTGCAGCCGCTGCATTCCATCCCGCCGCACTCTCTCGCCCTCGCCGTCATCTCCTCGCCCGACGGCACCCGTTCCAGAGTCCATCTCGACCTCGCCGCCAAGCACTGGAACCCAACGGGGCATCACCCCATAAAAGGTATACGAGGCGATTTCCCGAGTCTCGTCGTGAGCCAGGGCGCGGAAAGAGGCCAGCTGGGTCTCTGTGCCGTCGTTGACCAGTACCGCTCGCATCTAGGCCCTGTCAACAAGCTCGATGAGCAACCGCTACTGGGAGAATTACCACAGTCCGCATCCGATACTGAAAAATACGCAGCCTGCGCGGCCACCTCCATCATCCTCGCGGAAAGACAAGACACCAACTGGTCCGACGTGATCCATGCCCTTGAAGCTATCCTCCCGGCATCTTCTCGTGGAGGTAAGTATCCCAAGGCTTTTCTTCTACCCAACTGACTAATGTTGCCTAAAGAGTTTATACCGCTTGTTCTTCAAAGAATCTATGATCTAGCTGCAAAAGAGATTCACATCGATCAACTACACCTTGTTTCCCGCGTACAAATCGCCCTGTTCAGCGCTTTCAAAGACGCCAGACTGGCGCTCGCAACAGACATCTTTCGGCTCAACGAAGCGAGTGAGCTGGTGGACAGGTGCGCCACGTTTCAAGACGACGGATCGATCACCTTTGATCTTGGTGCGTGAAAATCTCATTCCCTGCTTCTCCCCGCTAATCCCCCATTCCCTCTCCAAGATTCAATATGGCCCCTCATTACCGTGTTCGACTGGGCAATCGGCGTGATAGCCCGGGCTATGCGCGAAGCCATCCTGGTCGGTGCTTCAGCCGAATGGCAAGGATCAGACGATTCACTCATGATCGGTGAGTCAATTCTCCATCCATCACCTCTTCCTCTCTTAACACACATTCCAGACCCTTGCTCCCCGCTTCTTCTCCTCCTTCACCCCATCCTTCGATCACTTGTTCTCCGCCTACTCTCCCAGTTCCACCAACTCTCCATCTTCCTCTCCACCCTTGAACGGCCCATCTTGCAGCCCGAAAGCAAGACGTTACCAGCATCCAATACAAGAGATCCTATGGCGACCGTGGTCGCGAGAGAACAGATTAGAGATATTCCATTACGACAGGGTGTAGATGTCGAACAGTGGGGTCGAGCTTTGGAATCTTGTAAGATACATACCTCACCCCCAAACTGATATTGATACTGATACCAACACCAGTAACAACAACATCTGAACAAAAGGATATTGACAAATCTCTCATCGAACTATCCCTCACCCCACTTCAGCCTCAAATCCCGACCCTCATTAACATCCTGCACACCTCTTCCAATCTCTTTACTTCGGAATATTTCCAGCTTGATGCCAGCGCTGGCTCTTCTACGTCGTTGGCTTATGATGCTATCGATTGGAGCGTCTTGCAGGAGCACGGCCATCGTGATGATGATGACGGTGGTGATGACGATGGTGAGGCTGGAGATAAGGATAAGATGACGGTCGTCGTCTGTGATCGATGTGGATGGCGGACAGAAGCATTGACAATGTCGGTGCCGGCGGCATCGGGAATCAAGACACATGAGACAACGATCAGCCCATGGATGGAATGGAAGAAGCAATCGGAAGCGAATTGTATTTGTGGAGGAACGTGGGTGAGGAAACAAGTCGAGATTGAATATTGATTCAGAAGAAAAATGCATTATGCACGTTGTAATACTATGCATGTTCCGGGATGTCGGTATACACCAACTTTTTCACTCGGCCAGAAAACCCCAAAAAATCACGCAAGTAAAAATGGATGGTATCATTGATAAAGATATACAAAAAACGCGCTATCAACTAATGTAGAACAACCAAAATATCATGCTTATGCAGTACGTACAAAAACTACCCCAAAAATCTCGTATTACAACTTTTTAACTTTTGTCATTAATTATGTCATGTAAATCCTTTTTTTCTTGTCGTGCCGGCCAAGTTTATACAATGGCAGGAGTCGGGGATGGAGTGATATCAACACAAGGTCCGCTAACACTTGCCGTATTCGAGACATTGTTGGCCGAAGAGGCAAAGTTCCAAATCATGACGTCTCCGTCGTCTGACAAGCCAATCAGCATTCCTATCAATATATATATACGCGAAATACTTACCAGAGCCCGAAACAATCATGTCATCACTCAATTGTAACGAGGTGACAGCACCCCTGTGGCCGACCAGAGTTTGCACACACTGTGCACTTTCTTTTTCCCAAACCTTGATTGTCCTATCATGAGAAGCCGAGACTAATCTTAGAGCATCAATGTCGACAGCCCAGACACCTTCAATATGGCCAAACAACGTTGACTGCTCTCGACCAGTCTCAACATCCCAAATCTTAACAGTGCCGTCAAGACTGCCAGATGCAACAATGGCCTTCTTCTCATGCCCGCGAGACTGCTCCCGTTCAGACTTCTTGTGGGTACCGTCAGGGGAATGTACGTAAACTCGCGGTTGAACCGTGTCAGAACGAGAACGGCCCCGGTGCTCGAGCGGGTCAAAACCAGCAGGAGCATCGTGGATGGAGGCACCACCGGCGCCAAACGCCGCCTGAGAGCCTGGGGGGGAGACTAGCGAGGCAGCGGTAAAGCCTGTGGTGGGAGGAGTCGCCTGCCGACGCTGACGTCGGTCTCGGGCTGCGACTTCTTCCTCCGTCATGTCCACCATCAACACCCTCAGAGATTGGACTTGAGCCTTGTGTCCTTCAAAAGTACGAATACAAGCGGCAGTCTCAAGATCCCAAAGCTTGATGGTCATATCGTCCGAAGAAGAGAAGAGCATCGCACCCGGGTCAATATTGGGTAGGGTTGGCTCATTGCTAGCAGCAGCTGGGGATTTTGATTTCTGACACCTGTTACTGACAGCCTGAGTAAAGCTCGGGATGGCAGCAGGATCAGTGTCGGATGGCGAAGTCTTCCCGTCCCAGAGTACGACATTGTTGACCCATTCTTCATGACCACGCAGAGTGAAGCGATTGCCGGTACGGAAATTCCAGACGTTTATCGTTGAATCGGCGGATCCAGTCGCAAGAAGATACCCGTTGTAGTTGAGAGAGATGACACCATCCGTATGCCCATCCATAACTCTCAAACACTCACCGGCCCTCCAATTCCACATACGGACCGTACCATCCATAGCACCCGTGAAGAGAAGCATCTGATCAAATTGGAGCGCTCGGACAGCACGGGTATGACCTCGAAGGACGCGAACTTCTTCACCCGTATCAAGATTCCACACGCGAACGGTCCTGTCGTAAGAACCTGTGATGAGAACAGAATAGGACGGGTTTGTAAGAGCAGTGTGATACTGAAGACACATGACACCATCGGTATGACCCTGCATTTTATTATGAGCATACATACTGTGGACATTGGAGCGTCGAATTGGCCATGCCGACTTACCTTCAGAATTTTGGTGCTACATCTGCCCTTTCTCCAGTTCCTCTCCACCATCAATCTCTCGCAATAAACAGTTTTCCATGGCCTAGTCAACCTGACCTCTCTAGTCAAGCTACTACCACCGGGCTTGATGATCTCCACGTCAGAGTCACTGTCATTCATCTTGACCTTCTTTGCTGCCCCTATGGATGACTCGGGGGCAGCCCTTTTGATGCCTTTAGGGGCGGTAGCGTTTACGTTCGGAGGGAAGAGGTACATTGCCGAGGTGTCACAAGACTTCAAACCACCAATCGAGCTCACTGTGTTCGCGTTGCCTGAAAGCACCTGATCCCTTGTAACCAGTCGACTTTCCCCATTTTCATTTTCGTGCTTGTGATCGTGCTCAACAAGGCCGGCAGGACTTCTATCCTTCAACTCAACTCTAAGCCTTTTTCGTTCAAGTAGAGGAAGACCCCAACCACATTTATCGCATTTTCGATCAATATGTTGGCCGCACATTCTGCGCCAAAGGAGATCATCGTCGGCAAGCGCCTTCCAAGACCTGGACACTTGCGCAGCACGACCTAGAGAGAAGGCGTCCAAATATCCAAGTATGCGAAGTGACGTCTCGCGCGGAAGGAGAGAGAAGGGGTCAATTCGGATGATTTGGTTGAGAGAATCAGAGAGATGGGATAACTGGGAGCTAAAAGTGGTATCAGGATCGGGATCAAGGAGAAACATTCAGTTCTCAATGCTTACAAGCAGCACATGGTCAAAATGCCTTCCAAAATAATTTTTCTCTTTCCATGAGGCGCAGTGGAAAATGTAGACCACATCTGAGTGATGGCCGCACGTTCTGAAGGATTCAAATTGTCAAGTGACTAATGCACGGTAAGTAAAGGTACAGCAGCAATTGAGATGGGCACTCACACGCTGCAGCTTTTCGTTGACGTTTTGATTCGCCATTTGCTTATGCCTGACGCAAAGCTTTCTGCCGGCCCGAGTGGGTATTACATCAAGAGCTTGATCTTCCAGCTCGTAGTGATTCTCGCGAGGAAAAGCTGTCATGTTGGGTGGCGCAGAAGAAGAGGACATGTTAGGAAGGATAAGGTCTGGTGGCGGACGTTTGTGAGTCAGTCTTGAGTTCTTTTTATCGGCGCCGTGAGCTTGTCGTGTCTCCAAGGAGCATATGTGGGTGAATAGGGTAACAGTCAAGAAGATGAGAAGAAACCTAGCCTGGCTGAGAAGGAAGGAAGAAGCAAAGAAGAAAGAAATTAAGTAAAAGCAGGTGGCAAGTGAGGAGTGCCCCCCAGCTTCTTGCTTGGCTGCTCGGTAGACCGCATCGGTCACCTCCGGTCCCGTGATGCAAATCATTTAGCCATTCCAAATATTACGAATAACCCCACCGCCCCTCCGCATAATTCGCAATAGATATTTATATACGTAGCCTTTCTTTTGGAATCAATACAAAATCACATCATCAGATCCTAATTCGCTCTTCAAATTCACTGCACCATAAATCCAAATACCTATGCCTAATCCCAATACAAAAATCAAATTCTCCTCCGTTCATTTTCTTGATTTTATCCCTGACTCGTCTGCTCGCTCGTCATCTAGGCAAATCTTTTCCGTTCTTTGTTCCTCATCCCAACGAACTTTTTCGACTTTCTTTCTACCATCCCTAATAAAGTTTGCTCGTCATTGGAGCATCGATCATCGCACCACTGCCGCATCTTGCATGCAGTCCATATCCTTCAACCCTCCGCAGATCTTTGCATTGATGATCAGGGCTCTGGGATCTCTCTAGTCTAGGATTTTGCATTTGGCTGCTGGAGCATGCTCCGTGCCGCCTTACCACTTTTAGAGCGTTACGTTACTCTTTTGAGTTCTGACGCACGCTATCTATCGTTCCTTTCTGTTGGTGAGTTGTGGTTCGCTTCATCTTACTTATCTCCCACACTTTATTTTTCGATTCTTTACGGCCCCATCTGCTCGTATTCGCTTCTCCCACGCGAACTGCGATTCCTGAATGGGCCAATAGCAAATACTCTCTTCTTCCCCATTCTATCTCTTCCGTCTCATAACCATGGCAGTTGAGGAGAGAAGATAAGATGACACGTTCTTCTACCTTCCTTCCATTACAGTCTTCGTTTTGTTTTCGTCATCAGCGCTATGACCTTCTATCAAGCGCCCGGTATGGCGTTACAAACCTATCGTCTAACATTATCAGACATGCAGCTTATGCCTATTTCCAACTATTTGAGCTTGTTCCCTGTCTGCTTTTTCCCTTAGTTAGTGCTTGGACCAGCATCTTGCGCAAGGCATCCTGGCAAATGTATCAGTTCATCTTTCCTCTGGCCTGACTCAAGACGTCTTCCTTTTTATTCACAGGAAGGTGTCAACTGAACCGGCCTAGAACAAAATCCTGCCTATACCCCTCTTATATCTGCCCGTTTCGACAAGCAAAGTTCAGTGTAGTACTTGGGCTGGCCACGGAATGGATTCGTTGAGTGGTGCTGGCTTACATATAACCATATTTATTCCCTCCTCTTGCGTTGGATAATTTCATGAACATGGGGCGAGGAATTACTCATGCGATACTGAACGGAGTGCTGTAGCTTAGTCGGGATGAAACGAGATCTTCAATGATGTGCGAAAACACCTTCATTCCTTTAGCTTGGATCAGTCTCGAGCTAAGTTCGGCGGTAAGGCAGGTGTATTTGAGTTGGCGAACTTAACAAGTCAAATGCAACCTAAGGTCTGGCGTGGAGCTGGGGAGTAATTGTATCGTCATTCAGTAACGACGCGATGCGATTAAGACCAGCCATACATTGCTCGTTCCTCTTTGTATTTTTCACATTCGTTCTCCTTGCCAACAAATACAGATATCCTGCTGGGAGCTAGCATACATACATAAGGCACGTGTGTACGTTCTACTAGTTAGAACCACCTTCCACATACCTGACACCACTTCCCCGGTTATCAAAATACTAGTCTTTGTACAGTCCACCCTCATCCCCTTCTGCTTGTTCAACGTCTTCGCCCAGCTCGCCTCCATGCTTCTCCACTTCCGGCAACCCTTTTCCGGTCCTCCAACCATCGACCTCATCCCTCATATTTTCCAATCTTGCAATTAAAGCTTTCCCTACAAAACCAATTCCCGACCCACTCTCATGTTGAATGGAGCTGATAGCTTCGGAAAAGGCTGATGAAAGGTGACCAAAGGTATCTTTGAAGACCTGGGGCTGAAAGTGTATGGTACTCAGGAATAACTCGCGAATCAATAGCAAAGAATGAATACAAAGTGGGACGTACGTTGCCAAAAATACCCCTCACATCTCCATGATGGTTTGGAGCGCCTGACCCAGGCATAGACCCGCGGGGTGCAGGATTTACCCCTACATCAGGATATACTCCGGCCGGATTCTCACTGCCATGTGGTGGCTCAGCCAGGCGCAAATACATTGGTTGTAGGCAAAAGACTACACTTACGCAGAGATACCAGGACCTTTACTGTCATCATGCTGAAGGATTGCGTCTCCAGTCTTGTTCAGTCCTTTCAATCAGAGCACATTAACACTGCATAATCACTCGCCAAAGAGCACGCAGACTTACTCTCGAAGTTTGACATGTTGTGCGTTTCCGCTTGTGGAGCCCTAAGCGGCAATGGATTTATAATGGTCAGAAAGGTTGATGGAACCTTCTATAATTTGTGACAGATGCTTTGTAGGGAGTGATATACCTTCCGATCATATATAACGAACACCCGAAGAAAGATATGTACAGGCCCGGCGTGAATGATGCGTGAAGATAACTACAATAAGGTTGATGACGTCATACACCGTTCTATCATCTTATCCTTGAAAACTCTCCAGCATCCGCCAACCATTTTACAGTCTTTTCGCACTCTGTCTTTATCTAGGACTAAACAGCTCTATCAAGGTATTTGTCACACATAAGGGTACTACAGTATTCATTTATCATCTCATTCGTGTATCGCCCTTGAGCGTAGCGTACGCAAAGGAGAGTTGTCCGGTAAACTGCGACCATGTGGCTGCACTGTCTTCTCCCCCTCCTCTACCTCCATTTGGCTTGTCGTTGTTCCGTCTACAGCACCCTTCTGTATCTCATCCAACATGACTTGAACATCAGGGGGCTTTCCTGTGTGCTCAGCCGCTTTTCCTCTTTTCCTCCGAGATACAAGTTCTTTCAGCAGCCCTATGATCAGGGGAACGGCGACAGGTGCGAACAGAGGTGTATACACTGCAAACTTATGCTCGTCGGGCTTAACAAAAGATCGATAAATGAGCAAAATGTCCTAAAAAAGCTTGATAATGCAGAGATAAACTCACGAAGTAAAGAAGGCCCATCATGGAAGGATCGAAAAATGCTTTATTGGCGAGTTCAACAGCATCCCGTGCCAAGACGAAAGCCTGCAGCGCGGTTGAATTGGCAGATTGCTATGCAATGGACAGTCAGAGCCCATTTGGATCAAATAAACGTATTCTCACCTGTACTCTCTCCAGTCTGATTACTGCTCCCAGCACTGTATCCCTTACACCTTCTCCTACTTTCATTTCCCCAATTTTTTTCACTAATCTCACAATACCCTTCAACGTTTTCTTTCCCTCTTGAAAATTTTCTTCAAGTCTAGCAAGCAGCACTTGATGCACTTGCCATGGTGTCAAGGGCTGCATCAAGCTTGACGGCCTATGCAACGGAGATGGAGGAGGTGGGACATGAAGCTTATTGGGTTTATACGGCAGTGAAGGCAGAGCGAGGAGCGAGTAAAGATGCTGAGTGAAGAGATGAAAAGCAGGCGTCAACGCTGTACTGGATAAATGATACGAATGGGACTGAAAAGATGGGGGAGGAGGATTGAGAATGACTACTCCGCCGAACTGAGGAAGAAGGAATGCTTGGGCAGAGTCTACAACCAATGCTTAGCCATTGTGACAGTGAATGAGCATCAAACCGCCCACCTCCAGTGATAAGACGCATGGGTCGATGCCTTATTGAAGGAACATATATTAAAAATCTTAAGACCGGATTGTTTGTGCTTCCAGAGTCTTATTTGGATCAGTCCGACAACCTAAATTGAAGCGGAGGAAGATTGTCTCACCGAGTGACCATTTCTCCGAGTTGACGAATATCGTCATCTGTTCTCTATCGACCATCCAGGCTCCGTTACCTTGCTCATCTTCCATGCCTTTTACGGCGGCCTCCATGCTGGTCTTCTGATCGTGATCGGGTAAAGAGTTAATCATGTCGGCAGCCGCCTCGACTGCCTTACCCCTCTCAATACCGGGAATCTCGGAATATGACGGTTCAAAGCTCAAGGGCGCGTGGTAGAGAATTTGAGATTCAATGGTACAGTTGAAAATAGGTCGGAGAGGTTCTAAGTGTGGTAGAAAATGGTCTATCAAATGTAATCTTTTAGCACTTGCGGTGTTTCGGCCAGAGAAAAGCAGGCATACCCCTGATTGCGCCTTCAATGTCCCAGCTGTGCACATAATCACCTTGACTAGCATCTTCATTGAGCAATACGAAGCTTAGCGTCACGTTAGGCGTATATTTGAGGGCTCGAAGGGGTATTTCAGGAGGGCGGGGAGGGTAAACGGAGAGAATGGCGTTGATCAAAGCAATCTTATAATGTACTGTTCAACTAGTTTAATTATTGCTCTGACATATGCAAGAGGACATACATTTGAGATTACGATCACCAACCTGATCAGGATGCACTGGGACAACCAAAGTTCCAGCAGGG